>NW_016910623.1:228999-238570 GCF_001483705.2 Eufriesea mexicana
GGGCTCGTGGGGGAACCTCCGAAATTCTCCTCGATCGCCGTAAAATCGTCCTCCATACGTTCGAACTCGAGCATCGTCCGATACTAATCGATCGCCCGTAATAAAACTGAACGCATCGAGACAGGGGGTGAAAAGGGGTGGGAAAGGGGTGGGAAGTTCGGTCGATCAGCGCCAAGTCGTTTCCATCGCGATCGACGAAATAATTCATGGACTAAGTCAACCATGCGAGTACTTGCCTACCGGTTATCCCCTTATTTTCGTTCTATCCCACCCCCTCTCAGCCTGCGCTAGCGCGGGCACGAAGGAGATAACTTTTTCATAGAAAAACGGGGATGAAAAACAAGCGTATGGAACGGGTGTCGCGAATAATGGAGTGCGAGATACAGGTCGGGGAGAGAAGAGAGGGTGGAAAACGTCAATGACTCGTTAGTGGAAATTTTATTGATAGTTTTATTCATGGGGCGACAGTCACCTGTTGCGCAAACAGAGCAACGCGAATGCACTTGCTGTTAAGCCGAAAGCGCGTTGCATTCCGGCCGGTGCATTGATTAAAAGCTCATCCTTTTCGATGCCACTTCCCCAAATTTCCCTTTTAACCTGCGTCATCCAGCCCGGATCACGCGACACCGTCCCCTCGGCCCCCTCGTCCGCGAATATCCGCTAAACTCGCGCGAGAATTCGCGGGATCGTTCGGAGATCGAGGCGATAACGCAATTTCACGGATTATCCCTTCCCGTTTCTTCCTCGCCGTTGTGCGAAAGCGGGCGAATTTACGCGTGGATGCACGAGTCGAGAGCTAAGGGCGCTCAAAGCGAGACGACAGCCGCGTCGGCGAAAGTCAATTTTTATTTTCCCAAGAAGAATAAACTGTCCCTCGTTGCAACTTGTTGCAGAGGGAGCCCGGAGCGGCGAAAAAATTCCACGGGAACAACAATGGACTCTGATGGTGGCGGGAAAAAAAAATTGTTTCGACGAGCTGTTCGGCCAGGGGAAAATTGTCAACTTGGAAAAACACCGCTTTCCCCTTGACTTCCGCAAAATCGACGTTGGTTTTTGCCACGCGGTTATTTCAGGCAAATTCCTCGAAGGAAAAACATTCCCAGAGACCACCCCTTTTCGCGAAATTCTCGATGACTGACCTCGAATGACGCGAAACAGGGTTTAGAGAAAAATTCAGGGCTAGTGTCTCCCTCTGTCTTAATTTTTAATACGTTGATATTGGGAGATATTTTCGACTGGTGAAAAATTATCGAAGCTTCGAAATTCGCTTGTCTGAAATAATTTTCCGATATTCGCGTTGTTCGGTGATTTTTCAATTATCGAGTTCCCCAGTGGTAATTCGCGACATCTGACTCGGGGGCACGGGAAACGAGGTTCGCGAATTCTCCGCAGGATAATCGATGGAGATTGGCTGCTCGAAGGGTGCAGCGCTCCTTCAACCCCTAGCCTAGGGGTTGGTAAACCGACCACGTTCCTCCCTGCATTATCCACCGAGGATAAGGGTGGCCAAGCGCCGGGAGTCTTGGGGGTAAACCGAACTCTTCCGCATCGCATGGTGGTAATTTTCGCGGTGGCCATGGCCGAAATCGCGTGGCGAAAAATTCTCCAACGCATCGGTAAATTTTCGACGGGTTCTTCGAGAACTCTGCATTATCCTACTCCGTAAAAATTCACCCGAAAAATCGATTCCTGTTTCATACCTCTTCGAACACTTTCCTGGTTTCAAGATTCTCTTCTTGCGGAGCATAATTGATAGATTACGCGAGTTGCGAGGGTATTTTATGGGATTTATAGTAATGGTTCTAACGAATGGCTGAGAGAGACGTGAAAGCTGGAAGGATGCAGTCGAACAACTGGCAAATTCAATCTTCAAAGGTCTGCTGAATTTCATTGGCGGCAGATGAGCCGGGAATATATCTCCGACCCCGATTACGTCACGACATTTGTATACAATCCCGTATGAGCGATCTTGCAACCTTTGTTCCGTAGGCATACGCTGACCCCGAATTTAATCAGCCGTCCTGCTTTCTCCGTCGTCTAAATGCATCGCGATTGCAGTAGCCAGCGTTAACCAAGCTTAGCACCTGACTATCAGCGAGAAATTGCGACACTGCTGTCGGCTATGTTCAATTTTCACACCCCGAGTCAAAGAAGTTAACCGTATTCGATCACTTTGTGACAAAGAATTCGATGGTATTCGATTTCTCCGAGTCAAAGAACTCTACTGTATTTGAGCATTTCGAATCAAAAAACTCTACTATGATCGAGCACTCCGAGTCAAAGAAATGTACCGTGATCGACTACTCCGAGTCACAGAACTCTGTTGTATTCGACCACTCCGAGTCAAGGAACTCTACAGTATTCGACCACTCCGAGTCAAAGAATTCTACTGTGGTCGGCTACTCAGAGTCAAAAACTCTACAGTATTCGACCACTCCGAGTCAAAGAATTCTACTGTTATCGGCCACTCGGAGTCTAAGAACTCTACAGTATTCGACCACTCCGAGTCAAAGAATTCTACTGTGATTAGCTACTCCGAGTCAAAGAATTCTACTATGGTCGGCTACTCAGAGTCAAAAACTCTACAGTATTCGACCACTCCGAGTCAAAGAACTCTACAGTATTCGACCACTCCGAGTCAAAGAACTCTACAGTATTCGACCACTCCGAGTCAAAGAATTCTACTGTTATCGGCCACTCGGAGTCTAAGAACTCTACAGTATTCGACCACTCCGAGTCAAAGAATTCTACTGTGATTAGCTACTCCGAGTCAAAGAATTCTACTATGGTCGGCTACTCAGAGTCAAAAACTCTACAGTATTCGACCACTCCGAGTCAAAGAACTCTACAGTATTCGACCACTCCGAGTCAAAGAACTCTACAGTATTCGACCACTCCGAGTCAAAGAATTCTACTGTTATCGGCCACTCGGAGTCTAAGAACTCTACAGTATTCGACCACTCCGAGTCAAAGAATTCTACTGTGATTAGCTACTCCGAGTCAAAGAATTCTACTGTTATCGGCCACTCGGAGTCAAAGAACTCTACAGTATTCGACCACTCCGAGTCAAAGAACTCTACAGTATTCGACCACTCCGAGTCAAAGAATTCTACTGTTATCGGCCACTCGGAGTCTAAGAACTCTACAGTATTCGACCACTCCGAGTCAAAGAATTCTACTGTTATCGGTCACTCCGAGTCTAAGAACTCTACTGTGATCAGCCACTCCGAGTTAAAGAACTCTACAGTATTCGTCTACTTCGAGTCAAAGAACTCTACCATATTCAACCATCATCGAATCTCGAAGAATTCCAAATTAGAACACTGTGCTACATCTTGAAATTGCTGAGAAAGAGATGGAAGGCTCTACGATTAGGTACTCTGCAGTACATTATGAAATTTCCATTCTCCACAGCAGTGGAATCAGAGTAAGGTTATGTTCGTTACGGAGCACCTAGTTTTTCAAGGATTCGCGGCAGTCAAATTTAATCCACGAAGAATAACAAACGGGATCTAGGAAGACAACGAATCAATAGATCCCGGTGACGACGAGTGCGTTGCTCTGTCTATGGGAACAGTAGGTAGCACCATTGAACAACCTCGACCTCCTCGACCCACTCTAGAATGCTCCGGCGCATGATCAGCAGGCACTCAACGCCAAGTGCTGTTTCAGGATGATACAACAGTACAACTGACTGACGTTCACCAGTTGACCCCAGGTTGCTTTGCATCACCATTAACCCATTCAGTGCTGCGTCATAGATGAATGACACTGATTTTTTCTCCTGTTTCTACCACTTTGTACAGATTCACGGAACTTGCACTTGTCGCGAAATCCAACAATCCTATCCCGTCTCCGATACTTCTATACCGTCATTTCATTTATTTTCCGAAAGAAAATCGGTGGAAAAGATCAACATCATTGAAATTGCGGAGGAAAATGAACGATTTCTCAGGACACCGTGAGTGGACAAAGAAGGGGAAGGTTCTCGGTCATAAATTGCTGGAACGATGTCCAGCGCGCTGTATCCCGAATAATTAAAGAGGTCTAAAAATAACCCCCCGCTTTCTAATTATCCGGCGTAAAAATCGGCGCGAAATCGGTCGAATAATACAGAGGGCGAGACGTGTCATTAGCAATGCAACCTCTCGATCTTCGATCGAGATCGCTTATCGCGCGACGTAAATCACGACCGCTTCTTTCATACCCCCGTCTACCCCCTCCCTGCCCCCTTGCCCCTGCGGCGGGGGTAATTAACGCCTGAATCCGTACGTCGTCTCGAGCGTATTTCGAGATCAATCAGCTGCTCGCTTATTACCCGGCCTTTTTTTTTCCCGCGTCCTCTCTCTCGCTTCTAGCGAATTCACGTAATGGATCGTTAAAGACAGGTACGACGGTGCATTAAGTGCAATTTTGCTACTATGTAGTGGTCGGTGCACGTCGTCATTAACTGGCAGGCAGCGGGGGGGACGTCGAGAGGGGTCGGAAACTGGCCTCCGGGGTTACGACCGCCGGTTCAATGCCGAATCGTGATTGATCGGCGACTCGTAACCTTCGTTTGCATCCTAGATTGCACGCTTCGACGTGCATCGGCGTCGTGTGCGACGCCTGCCACCGGATATCTCAACCTCTCAACGATCATCGCTACGCGAAATGTCCGTTCTTAGATCGGATCGGTCACTTTGCAACTTCGGATCCAAGGGAAACGGGTGATGGGGGGTTACGCGAAACTCGCAGGCGAGATATCGAATCCGATCTTCCACCGATCGCGAGATCACAAATTGGAGGAAATTGATTCGAATCGATCGATTATCCCTTGGCGCTAGAATTATCCTACACCTGGGTATACTATTCCTGTCGGTATACCTGGTTAGAGATTTCAGGTGCTCAATGCAAATATCGACTAATATTCGCTAATCGTTATCGGGTAAATCGATAAAGACGATTTTTAGGAAATATCGATCCATATCGATCCGGAAACTCGGTGGTTGCAAAGGAAAAGGCGATAAATTTGGGAATTTAAATAGTAGGCCTTTAAGGCCCAAAGATGGTAACCGGACTGCCTGCAAGTTAGGGATTTTTAGTGCCCCACGCGAATACCGACTAATATTCGTTAATCGTGGTACGAATAAATCGATAAAGCCGATTTTTAGGAAATATCGATCCATATCGATCCGGAAACTCGGTGGTTGCAAAGGAAAAGGCGATAAATTTGAGAATTTAAATAGTCAGCCATTAGGGCCCGAAGATGGTAACCCGACTGGTTGCAAATTAAGAATTTTTAATGCTCCACGCGAATATCGGCTAATATTCGCTAATCGTGGTACGAATAAATCCATAAAGCCGATTTCTAGGAAAGATCGATTTATATCGATCCGAAAACTCGAAGTTAGGATATTGGCGATAAATTTGGGACTATATATAGTCGGCCATTAGGGCCCAAAGATGGTGACCCGACTGGTTGCAACTTAGAAATTTTGATCGACTAATATTCACTGATCGTTATCGAATAAATCGATAAAGCCGATTTTCAGGAAATATCGATTCGTATTGATCGGAAAACTCGATGCTCGCGAAGGGAAAGGCGAAGTTGGGATCGTCTTGGCGATAAATTTGGGAATATAAATAGTCGGCCATTAGGGCCCAAAGATGGTAACGCGACTGGCCGCAAGTTAGATCTATGACTCGCGTCTACGACCGTGCGCGACTAGGAAAAACAGGTGCGGCAATTAAAGAAGCGAGCGAATCGTTGGGATTTTTTGCCGATCGAGCGATTTGCTGACCCGTCACCGATCATTATGATCGAGTCACGTCGGTGCGAGGATCTGTAACATCGAGTCGCGGGTTCCGAGTGCAAGGTAGCGGTAAAAGTGGACGCGGAGGACGCGAAAATAAACGACCAGACGCGGATAATATCGGCAAGCCGAGTTATTTGCGCGTGCATGATCGCGCATCCGATTTCACCGCGACACCTCGCTTGTTTATCGCGACAAAAAGGCTAGCACAGGGGGAAAAAATCGAGCGTTTAATCGCTCATTACTCCTTGCAAAACACGCGCGAAAATTAAAAAATATGGAAAACAGGACTGGCAAAAATTTATGCGTCTCGATGAGCTAGATGATCGAGATGGACGTTAATTAACCACGAAGACCACTTTTATCTACGATGTTAACGAGTTAGTTTCGAATAACGCGAGACACGGAGAACACGAAGAAGAGGATCTCGCTTGCTCCCTTAATCCTTTGACTGCCACGCCGAAATCACGTGCCTGAGTTTTGCTGAGAACGCTACGTTTATATAATAATTTATTTATTTATTTATTTGGCGAGTAAACACCCTTTATAAAGAAGTAATACAGCAAACCAAAAGTAAAATTTCATCTTCGAGTATCGTGGTTGCGATTGGTGAGTTTCGATATCTCTCCTCTTTCGCGTACTTCGGTGACTCTCGAACGGGAGCTTGCGAGTATGCAAATGAGATCACCGATGGCTCAGAGTTTTTCTCTGCTTCGATATCCAATCGTCGTCGGATAGGCTTGAGAATTGCGAACTAGTATAGATACCTCGCTATCGTGGTTTCGAGTATGTACTCTCGTTCAATCTTAATAAATCTATGTATCGTATGATAATTTAGCACGATTAGTGGGCATCAGGATCGAAGTATGGCGAGGAAATGAATACGCTTCGGCAGAGAATGTTGGATCGAATCTTGGATGCAAGTTTACGCGAGGAGGAAAAATTCGATACCTTTTGGAGGAATTTTCGTTGGGGATTTTCGCGAAGAATGAAGGATGAAGGGAGAGCAACCCTAGTGGGCAAAGGACGTCGGCAAGAGGCGCTGCCTGAGCGACTAGCCGGACGGAAATCGCGTCCGGTCAAACGGTGCCGTCCACCCGCGGCCCCGGCGGGAAAATATTTTCTGTTTTTACGCGAGGGGCCCCTCGCGAGAGTCCCCGTTAAAGACGGAGGTGGGGTGGCGGTGGCGGCCCAAGAGAGGCTGAGCCGACGCTCAAAATTCCGCGGCGGTGCCTTTTGTCCCCGCGATGCCTCGCCTTCTCCCTTTTTGCCACGGTTAGACGAGCAGAAGCGGTCTGCCCTTTCTTCTTCGTCTTCCTCTGCGTCCTCTGCTTCGTCTCCGGCTAAAGGCATCGCGGACGGCCGGCGAGCGCGAAAGAGGGGAGAGCGCAGGGGACCAAGGGCCCAGAAAGCGTTCCCCGTCCTCGTCCGACTCGCTGCCGACTAGCACGCGCGCTCGCGCGCGCCGATTCGCCTTGAGACCAGGTCCGGGCATCAATCTCTCGTCAAACCTCTCGACTAGTCGTAGAAATGCCGACACAATGCCCGCTTCTCGATCCGCGGTGTCTCTTTCTCTCGTCCAACGCGCCCCGCTCTCGCCGCGTTCCTCTTCCTCCTGGAATTTCGCTTCGGACCTTCTTCCTCTGTTTCTATTTTCTGGATACGCTCGCGAGACCGCAACAGGCCCACGTCGCGGGGCCTATATTTCGTTATTTCCCAAAGGCGACTTCGAGAATCTTCCGTCATCGCCGATCTCGATGACTCACGCGTGCATATGTATTCGCGTGTACGTGTTTTCGGAGATTTTTCGAGATTTATTCGCGTACGGTGAGTTTGCGAGAGGAGGACGTTACGTAAAGGTGGAAACGAGCGGAAGAGGAAGCTGTGGACAAAGCGGCGAGCAAACATCGCGTCGGCGAAAGGATAATGAGCCGGTCGAACGGGGATCGGGCCCAATTCGTGGGCCAGCACGAAATCTTTTCACGCCCGAAAATTATAACGGCGCTTCCGCCACGCGCGAATTCGTGCCATTGTTGGCCAGAACGGAAAAAAACAAATACCGCGGAGCATATACGGGGTGTGCCGGTAAAAACTGGACACGCTTTATCGGCCGATGTGCCTTTAACGCGGCCCATAAAAGCTTTTTTACCGCCGAAACGCCGGCATTTTTGTCCTTCATGCCGAATTACGCGTGCTTCGTGTTAAATTACCGATAATCTTTAAGTACACCGACGTAACGCGTAATCCTTTATCCGACACGTATCCGCCACTCGGAGAAACGGACAAACCGGTCGAAATTAATTTTTGTTTTTTCCTCGAAACCCGTTCAGACGCCAAAATCGATCGGAAATTCGATTTCGTTCGCGGTAATTAATTTTTTGCCTTCGCTATTCTAGAATTTTATCCTCGTTTCTCATTTCCTCGCGCGAGCCTCGATCGAGGGGGGCATTTTTCGCGCGAAAAAATTGGAAATTTTTGCCGACACACCCTGTATATGTTTGTGTGTATACGTAGACGGAATAATTGCAGGCATCGAGGCGAATCGGACGAGCTCGAGGATATTAGGCCGCAATTTTCGTCGGATGGAAGAAGGCCCACGCTCGTCGTCACAGCTTTTTCATAAATCACCTTCACGCTACGCCACTACCGTCTGTATTTCGACCGGTTTCCTGCACTCTCGATAATCGAATAAAATAACCGCAATCCCCAAACGGATGTTTCGTCTTCGCGTTAATCGGAGAGAAATTTCTACGTCGACATCTTTCTCTTCGCGAATTCCATCTGTGATTCGATACGTGCACAGACTTTTGCTATATTGTAATAAGCAACGCAATTCCATCTCCAATATGGCCGATTATCGAAGCATACAATATAGCAAACAGAATTAATACAATTATTTTGATCACTGCATATGGCAATATTTGATCTAGTTACTACGGTATACATGAGAGTACAGCTGTACTATACTGTATACATAGTAAATAGATCCACTAATATTTTATTCATTACATCACTACACTGCAGCTGAGTGGCTACATCTACGTTATAGCTAATAAAATTAATATAATTATTTTGATTACTGCATACAGCAATATTTTATCTATTTACTATAGTATGCAGGAGGGTACAGTTCTACTATACTGTATATAATATTAAACAGATCCATTAATATTTTATTTATTATATCACTATACTGTAGCTGAGTGATTACACCTACGTTATAGCTAATAAAATTAATATAATTATTTTGATTACTGCATACAGCAATATTTGATCTATTTACTATAGTATGCAGGAGGATACAGTTCTACTATACTGTATATAATAGTAAACAGATCCATTGATATTTCATTAATTATATCAGTATTCTGTAGGTGAGTGGCTACACTTACGTTATACCTAGTAGAATTAATATAATTATTTTGATCTCTGCGTATAGCAATATTTGATCTAGTTATTATAGTACGCATGAGAGTACAGTTCTACTATACTGCATATAATAATAAATATTTTATTGATTATATTACTATAACGTAGGTGAGTGGCTACATATATATTATAGTTAATGGAATTAATATAATTATTTTGATCTCTGCATATAGCAATATTTGATCTATTTATTATAGTACGCGTGAGAGTACAGTTATACTATACTGTATATAATAATAAATATTTTATTGATTATATTACTATAACATAGGTGAGTGGCTACATATATATTATAGTTAATAAAATTAATACAATTATTTTGATCATTGCACATAGCAATATTTGAT
>NW_016910623.1:239675-313427 GCF_001483705.2 Eufriesea mexicana
TAATTCGTAGATGGAGAATAGCGAATAAAATAATTAATAATTAATAAAACAATTACCAAGAGGCCTGAAAATTTTTTGGAAGAATCGGAGTATCTGCCAAGAATTCGCGAGATTATACGGGATTCGGTGTCTAGTTAGAGAAACGGCATTAAGAAAAGAGATAATTAATAAAATAATTACCCAGAGGCCTGAAAATTTTTTGGAAGAATCGGAGTATCTGCCAAGAATTTGCGAGATTATACGGGATTCGTTGTCTATTTAGAGAAACGGCGTTAAGATAAGAGAAATGGCATATCGTGGCGTCCATCGCGCGATTTTTCCATCGTGCACGCGTCTTTAAGTCGCGCCGAGTTCCGGTTTCCGGAAGAAGTGTCCCCCTTCCGTCCGCTGCCAGCCATGCCTTCTTCGACGTCCTTTTCCAGGAATTCCCCTGGATGGAAACGCGCTCGGTGTCCCCCGGAGCACGCAGCCAGAGATTTAGGGGAGAATCCGTGGATTAATGGCATCCCTCGTGGCATAAACGACTGCGGCTTTTCCTCTCCGATTCGCCATCGAAGATCGAACAGCTGATACCATCCTGCACCCTGATCCACCGCCTATTCTTCTCCACATCGCCTCTCCTTTCAACATCTCGCTTGCCATCTTCGACTGAATCGTCAACTTTCGACGAAATTAGCCATTCGTCGAACGTAAATACAATTTCATCTTCGAGTATCGTGGTTGCGATTGGTGAGTTTCGATATCTCTCCTCTTTCGCGTACTTCGGTGACTCTCGAACGGGAGCTTGCGAGTATGCAAATGAGATCACCGATGGCTCAGAGTTTTTCTCTGCTTCGATATCCAATCGTCGTCGGGTAGGCTTGAGAATTGCGAACTAGTATAGATACCTCGCCATCGTGGTTTCGAGTATGTACTCTCGTTCAATCTTAATAAATCTATGTATCGTACGATAATTTAGCACGATTAGTGGGCATCAGGATCGAAGTATGGCGAGGAAATGAATACGCTTCGGCAGAGAATGTTGGATCGAATCTTGGATGCAAGTTTACGCGAGGAGGAAAAATTCGATACCTTTTGGAGGAATTTTCGTTGGGGATTTTCGCGAAGAATGAAGGATGAAGGGAGAGCAACCCTAGTGGGCAAAGGACGTCGGCAAGAGGCGCTGCCTGAGCGACTAGCCGGACGGAAATCGCGTCCGGTCAAACGGTGCCGTCCACCCGCGGCCCCGGCGGGAAAATATTTTCTGTTTTTACGCGAGGGGCCCCTCGCGAGAGTCCCCGTTAAAGACGGAGGTGGGGTGGCGGTGGCGGCCCAAGAGAGGCTGAGCCGACGCTCAAAATTCCGCGGCGGTGCCTTTTGTCCCCGCGATGCCTCGCCTTCTCCCTTTTTGCCACGGTTAGACGAGCAGAAGCGGTCTGCCCTTTCTTCTTCGTCTTCCTCTGCGTCCTCTGCTTCGTCTCCGGCTAAAGGCATCGCGGACGGCCGGCGAGCGCGAAAGAGGGGAGAGCGCAGGGGACCAAGGGCCCAGAAAGCGTTCCCCGTCCTCGTCCGACTCGCTGCCGACTAGCACGCGCGCTCGCGCGCGCCGATTCGCCTTGAGACCAGGTCCGGGCATCAATCTCTCGTCAAACCTCTCGACTAGTCGTAGAAATGCCGACACAATGCCCGCTTCTCGATCCGCGGTGTCTCTTTCTCTCGTCCAACGCGCCCCGCTCTCGCCGCGTTCCTCTTCCTCCTGGAATTTCGCTTCGGACCTTCTTCCTCTGTTTCTATTTTCTGGATACGCTCGCGAGACCGCAACAGGCCCACGTCGCGGGGCCTATATTTCGTTATTTCCCAAAGGCGACTTCGAGAATCTTCCGTCATCGCCGATCTCGATGACTCACGCGTGCATATGTATTCGCGTGTACGTGTTTTCGGAGATTTTTCGAGATTTATTCGCGTACGGTGAGTTTGCGAGAGGAGGACGTTACGTAAAGGTGGAAACGAGCGGAAGAGGAAGCTGTGGACAAAGCGGCGAGCAAACATCGCGTCGGCGAAAGGATAATGAGCCGGTCGAACGGGGATCGGGCCCAATTCGTGGGCCAGCACGAAATCTTTTCACGCCCGAAAATTATAACGGCGCTTCCGCCACGCGCGAATTCGTGCCATTGTTGGCCAGAACGGAAAAAAACAAATACCGCGGAGCATATACGGGGTGTGCCGGTAAAAACTGGACACGCTTTATCGGCCGATGTGCCTTTAACGCGGCCCATAAAAGCTTTTTTACCGCCGAAACGCCGGCATTTTTGTCCTTCATGCCGAATTACGCGTGCTTCGTGTTAAATTACCGATAATCTTTAAGTACACCGACGTAACGCGTAATCCTTTATCCGACACGTATCCGCCACTCGGAGAAACGGACAAACCGGTCGAAATTAATTTTTGTTTTTTCCTCGAAACCCGTTCAGACGCCAAAATCGATCGGAAATTCGATTTCGTTCGCGGTAATTAATTTTTTGCCTTCGCTATTCTAGAATTTTATCCTCGTTTCTCATTTCCTCGCGCGAGCCTCGATCGAGGGGGGCATTTTTCGCGCGAAAAAATTGGAAATTTTTGCCGACACACCCTGTATATGTTTGTGTGTATACGTAGACGGAATAATTGCAGGCATCGAGGCGAATCGGACGAGCTCGAGGATATTAGGCCGCAATTTTCGTCGGATGGAAGAAGGCCCACGCTCGTCGTCACAGCTTTTTCATAAATCACCTTCACGCTACGCCACTACCGTCTGTATTTCGACCGGTTTCCTGCACTCTCGATAATCGAATAAAATAACCGCAATCCCCAAACGGATGTTTCGTCTTCGCGTTAATCGGAGAGAAATTTCTACGTCGACATCTTTCTCTTCGCGAATTCCATCTGTGATTCGATACGTGCACAGACTTTTGCTATATTGTAATAAGCAACGCAATTCCATCTCCAATATGGCCGATTATCGAAGCATACAATATAGCAAACAGAATTAATACAATTATTTTGATCACTGCATATGGCAATATTTGATCTAGTTACTACGGTATACATGAGAGTACAGCTGTACTATACTGTATACATAGTAAATAGATCCACTAATATTTTATTCATTACATCACTACACTGCAGCTGAGTGGCTACATCTACGTTATAGCTAATAAAATTAATATAATTATTTTGATTACTGCATACAGCAATATTTTATCTATTTACTATAGTATGCAGGAGGGTACAGTTCTACTATACTGTATATAATATTAAACAGATCCATTAATATTTTATTTATTATATCACTATACTGTAGCTGAGTGATTACACCTACGTTATAGCTAATAAAATTAATATAATTATTTTGATTACTGCATACAGCAATATTTGATCTATTTACTATAGTATGCAGGAGGATACAGTTCTACTATACTGTATATAATAGTAAACAGATCCATTGATATTTCATTAATTATATCAGTATTCTGTAGGTGAGTGGCTACACTTACGTTATACCTAGTAGAATTAATATAATTATTTTGATCTCTGCATATAGCAATATTTGATCTAGTTATTATAGTACGCATGAGAGTACAGTTCTACTATACTGTATATAATAATAAATATTTTATTGATTATATTACTATAACGTAGGTGAGTGGCTAGCTAGTAGAATTAATATAATTATTTTGATCTCTGCGTATAGCAATATTTGATCTAGTTATTATAGTACGCATGAGAGTACAGTTCTACTATACTGCATATAATAATAAATATTTTATTGATTATATTACTATAACGTAGGTGAGTGGCTACATATATATTATAGTTAATGGAATTAATATAATTATTTTGATCTCTGCATATAGCAATATTTGATCTATTTATTATAGTACGCGTGAGAGTACAGTTATACTATACTGTATATAATAATAAATATTTTATTGATTATATTACTATAACATAGGTGAGTGGCTACATATATATTATAGTTAATAAAATTAATACAATTATTTTGATCATTGCACATAGCAATATTTGATTTATTTACTATAATACGTATGAGAGTACAGTTTCACTGTACTATATATAATAGTAAATAGATCCATTATTATTTTATTAATTATATTGCTACACTATAGGTGCGTGGCTACACATACATTATAGTTAATGGAAGCAGTACAATTATTTTATACCAACACAATCATTGTTATTATAATTACTATCATGAGATAATAATTATATACAGTTTCACTCTACTGTATATAACAGTAAATAGATCCATTAATATTTTATTACGTATATTACTATATCATAGGTGAATGTTTGATCCATTTATTATAGCATACTCGAGAGTACAGTTATACGAATTTTTATTACAATTATTATTACCCAACAATGATCTACATATGCCTCGATCACGATCCAGACTAATTATCCGCGTTCAACGCTAGAACCAAATACAGTGCACTCAATTGATATTAATTAATACGATACAACGAAGATAATAGAGAAAACAAAATGTCCGAACGAAGTCACTTTGACCCCCGCGATAGTTCCTCTGCTAAAAAATCGCTTTGAACTTTTTCTCCTTTTTCAAATTATTTCAGTGCTAACGTTCTCGATCGTTAATTCGAGTCTCCGCGTTCGAAACAAATTTCTGTCCTTTTCTTCTGGAGTTGATCGATTTGGCAAATGAACGACTCATATATTATTCATCGGCCATTAGAAGGAATCGGTGCAGCTTTTTCCTCGAGTTAGGTAAAAACGGTATTAAGAATTATTCCTCGATTTCCGTCGAGCATGCCCGACGAGAGCGGCGAATTGCGAAACATGGAAAACGGCGATTTGTATGAATAGAAATACAAAAATCCAGCGCCGTTTTATACTCTGCCGATTTACGCCGCGCGAATCGATTCGAGCTCGAGTCGCAGTCGAAATCCCGCAGACGACCGCGTGTCATCGTACCTGCCCGATTGGAATTTATCGGCGCCCGCTTCAAAGTGCAAGATTAAATTCGCCGCGAGTTCACTTTTGCACTTTGGAGCTCAATAATTCACGTTTGCGTCATCCACGCCGATATATCACCGGCTTATCGACGAATTCGAGACACGACTGCCTGTATCGTCGGCTCGACTCTCTCCTCTCTTCGTATCGTCAAGGCGAAATCGCAGAAAAATCCGCGAACACGCAGCGTGACCAAGTCGATACGTAATTTCTACTCAAAGTGTGACTCCGTTCGATCGACGCTTCGTTACCAATTAACGCAACGACCCCCCGTCCCACTCGCGAAATTTCCCTAAAAATTGCCACTTCACGCCTTCGTAGTAACTTCGAAAATAAAGAACAACTACGACAAAGACGCTGTCAATTTTAATAATTCCACGGTGCGGGAAAAAATTTCGAGACTAGCAAAGAGACACGCTCTGATTCTGCTGTTCGAGTGGACGATTAAAAGCGCGATAAAAGTGTGGAGCAAAAATCGGCGTATTTTTAAATCTCATTCTCCCAGGGATTAGATTAACGCGTTGTCCGTTTGATAAAAATTGGCGAGCGAAATCCGCTTCGAAAACACGAGAAATATCGGGAACGTTAATTGGCGAGCGTGGAGCTGTAAATTTCGGACAGTGGCGAGGTTAACGTGGCCGGATGGAAAGCAGAAACACCCAGTATAGGCACGAAACGGAGAAAAGTTTCGTAAGGAGCTAATAGCTCGCGGTGAGCCTCGGACACGCGTGTTTCCGTGTGCGTACGGACCGTCGTGTAACTCGGCGGGCTAATGATGATGACACTCTTATTTCTCGGGGAGGACGCGGGTCATTTTTCAAAGGGCAGCCAGGGAGAGAGCTTCTGGACGCGAAGAAGGTGGAGAGCAACCGGCGAACCGGGGAGGAAACAAGAACAAGAAGACGAGGACGAAGACGAAGAAGAAGAAGAAGAAGAAGAGGTTCTCTCCGCACGCAGAAGCTAATGTCCGGAACGACTCCTAAACCATTAGACGGAGAGAAGGAGGGACAAGGATTGCCCTTTTCCTCATTTCAGTTCGCCACTCTGTGTCTCCTCTCTGCCAGCCACGTCTCGAGATGGATAGAGACGCTTCCCTATGGGGAGGGAGACTCGGGAAGAAGCCGAGGATTCTGCGATCGCGTACGAGATAGAAAAATTCCCTGATCGAGAGCAACCTCTCGATGGCGAATTTTGAAAAGATCGCGAGCACGAATGGGCTCTATATCGTCGACTGCTGGATCCGGATCGGTCCAGTGAAACGACACCCTATCGACCCGAGACGATAATTTTTTTCCAGGGGATTGCACCATTTTTTTCACCGCGTGAATGAGTACGTCGATAAGGGACGTCTCGTCTAAAAAGACCAGTCGCGAGGAACGGATCTGGACGAGCGATAACGGCTGATAACGAGAGGGGCCTGTCCCTCTGCCCGGTCAGAGTTTAAGTAACCGTCTTCCGATTAATTATTCACCATACGTCCCCGTTTAATTCGATTCCTCCGGTTCTACCCGGTGCCCCCGCCGGTTCGTAAACATTGTCAATTATTTAAATAACTATCCCGTGCACGCTCGCTTCGCCCCTAATTGGCCGTGTCTTTGTCCATTTTACGACTCCGTCCTCTCCCTCCACTTTTAACTCCGGCGTTTAACCCTGTCCTTTATCGTTACTTCCAGATTAGTTTTCGGATCGTCCGACCTCCTGCTCCTCCCTCTTCTTCAACCCCTGTCCTCCCTCTCTCTCTCTCGTAATCTCGTCAACGAAACGGATATTCTTCGCGGAGAGTCTGTTCTCTGTCAGAGAGGTTCGTCGAAGGACGATGTTCGGCGATGTTTGAAAATTTCGCGATTTTTCTGGAAATTCGAAGCGAGGAGGATCGGACGCGAGCACACCCTCTGGTGGAATTAATTCGAAACGCGAGACGCCCGGAGGAGGAGGGTAAAAAATGGGAAGGTTGTGCGCGAACGCGGTATAATCCGTCCACCTGTCCTATTGTTGTAAATTCTGCGCAAGGCGTAACAATGTATCGGCGCAGAGGCAGCCAGCTCGCAAAAATGAAACGCGGCCAGCGTGAAAGTCTTTTTCGGGCGCAGCTGCAGCCCCGAGAAAGGGAGAGGGCTATGGTACAGCCATAATAAATCTCCATTAGCTGCCGAAATTCGGCGTACGTGCGTTTTGCCCAATTACCGTGCCCACAGCGTCTTCCTTTTTCCCGCAAACTGGACACGATTTTATCGACCGCCTAATTGAATCGTCCGCTGGAAAACACCGCGAGCAAATAAAACCGTCGGCCTATTTCGTTCCAGAGGCGTCGCGCGCCGGCCGCCGCCGCCGCCGCCGCCTCTTCCAATCTTTTCCCAAATCCCCGAGTAATTAGCGACCGACCAATAGCCACCGGCACCCATCACGCTCCCGCGACCAGCAGCACCCTTCTCCGACCGATTATTGCTCGCGCCTACGAGGTCCGAGTCGAGGAAACCCTAACTGTCGCCTAATTAACCCACCTGCCGCAATTTCCGCGTTTATTCGCCCGTTTATTCCTCGTCGAAACCCTCGTTATTTCCTCTGCATCAACGATCACTCCAGCGAGGAGACAATTATTCAAACGAGTGTCGCGAACGGGCGCGAAATTTAAAAAAGGTTAAAGTTCCACGAGCTCCAAGACGAGGAATGTTTATAGAAATTCTAGAAATTTTAATATATACTAATGTTTCGTGATTTCTAGATCGATGCACGAGAAGGAATAGGATTTTCCAATTTTCCAATTTTCCACGCGAATATCCCGCAATCGCGAGGAGGTTTTTCGCGAGAACAGATGGCGCTCGGAATTCCGCGCGAAGTCGGAGCGGAGACGGTCTGCGAAGGGAAGGCCCCCTTTCTTCCCGGTCCGTCTTAAGACGGAAGTGCAGGGCAGCAACGCGGGGACAAGATAGATGTGCGTCACTTCCGGCCGCGACAGGGGGTGGCGTCTGCGGGGCGGCCACCCTCGCCGCGCGCCAAGGGTTCGCAGTTTTGCAGAATATAATTACCGGGCGAGCGTGCACGGGTTTCGGGAACCGCCGACGTCGTCGCCGACGGCACGAAACGACTCACGCGCACGGAATTTATTCCTGGATACACTCTTCACGCCACTACCCCTTTCTTCTCTTCATCCCCAGCGGTTACTGATACCGTGAACATCGTACCATCCGCGTATCGAGTGGAATCGAGATCGATCCTCCATTTATCGAAATTCTAGGGTTATCTCGATCCAGGGAATTGGGATTTTTCAGGACCTAGGTGTACAGAGGGAAAGGGGTAAAGGGGCAGCAAGAAGGGAAGACAGAGTTCGTCTATTCGACGAATGGTCGCAGATTGATCTTCTATTTATCGAAATTCTAGGATTATCTTGCTCGAAGGAATTGGGACTTTTCACGATCGGGGTGTACAGAGGAAAAGGGGTAAAGGGGCAGCAAGAAGAGAGGACAGGGTTCGTCAATTCGACGATTGCCAATACGAATGATCGCAGATCGATCTTCTATTTATCGAAATTCTAGGATTATCTCGTTCGAGGGAATTGGGATTTTTCAAGACCTAGGTGTACAGAGGGAAAAAGGCAAAGGGGTAGTAATTTATTCCTATATCCACTGTTCACGCCACTACCCCTTTCTTCCCTTCATCCCCCACGGCTTCTAAAGCCATGAAGATCGTATCATCCGCGTATCGGGGCATCGAGATCGATCTTCTATCTATCGAAATTCTAGAGTTATTTCGTTCGAGGGAATTGGGATTTTTCACGAGCTAGGTGTACAGAGGGAAAAAGGCAAAAGGGTAGCAAGAAGGGAGGACAGAGTTCGTCTATTCGACGACTGGCAAGCCGAATGCTCGCGTCTCTAAGCGTCGGTACATTAAACCGAGGTGACGGTGGAGGGACTAACGGAGGTGTGGTTCTGCTAATTCCGTTTCATACCCCTAATTAAACCGCAAAAACGCAACGAGGGCGTGGTGCATATGGGCGCAGCCCTGCCTTCCAAGGGGTAAGGACCTGAAACAATGGCCACGGGACTCGCCATCGTGATCCTTGATCGAATTCCACGTCTGGTGTTCGCCACTGCAGCGGTACCAGTAGCCCGCGAAAGCGAGAAAAAAATTTAAACCACGGAATAATTAAAGCCTCATTCGGAATTCCATCTCGGGAGATCTCGTCGATACGCGCATCTATCGAGCTGGGCAGTTTCTGCGAGCATAACCGATCCATCGTTCGAATATTTTACCCTTTGCACTCGAGAGGCGACTCTCGGTCTGAAGATCGATGTTAATTAACCCTTTGCACTCGACGATTTTTCGACTAAAGAAGAGTAGGAATTCAAAGATTTGATGTTATAAAGCTGATGATATTTTTTTCAGCTGTAAATAAGAAATGGTGTAATGATTAACAAGTAGAATTATTTGATTTCGATACCTCGCACACCGTCAAATTATCTTAAATTTGACATGTTAATTAATATCCATCTTCGAAATTTTATTAAATGGCGATTGAAGGACGTCTCTCGAACGCAAAGGGATAATATATAAAATTTAACCCTTTGCTCTCGAAATGCGCCTCTCAGTCGCCATTTAATCAGATTCTAAAGATGGATGTTAATTAATATATCAAATCTACAATTATCCAACGATGCGTGGAGTATCCAAGTAAAATAATTCTACGTCTTAATTTGCACACGATTTCTTATTTACCGCTTTAAAAATGTCGTCCACTTTATGGCAGAAAGTCTTCGAATTACTATTTTCCTGTGACGAAAAAATCGCCGAGTGCACAGGGTTAAAATTACCCAATAATTCGTGGAGTATCGAAATAAAATAATTCTACGTCTTAATTCACATACGATTTCTTATTAACCGTTTTAAAACTATCGTCCATTTTATGGCAGAAAGTCCCCGAATTATTATTTTTCTGTACGAGAAAAATCGCCGAGTGCAAAGAGTTAAAATGGCTCCTCGATCCCTCGATCCCTCTTTGAATTTCCCGCGCCACTCCGGCACCTAACCTCGACCCTCCAAAACGGGCCAAAGGGTCGTAAGACGAAACGTCCTATTTACCAGACTCCGAGATGTGTTCGTGTTTGATACCGGCAAGGTCTGGCAGAAGCGGACCCGTAAAGGGAGCAACCCAGAAGCGGAGCAACCATGATCGGCACTGAATCGGAGAGGCGAGACGGTGGCATAACGAAGACGAAGCGAGAAGCGAGACTGGCTTTCTCGTTTCACCTGGAATGGAAGCATTCCGTAGGATTTCCAGAGGGTGAACGAGGCCGTGGATGAATTTTAATTTCCCACACGGTCACGTTTCGCCGCGGATGCAACAGTTTAGAAGGCGGCTCCGGTTATTACGGCCAGACGAACATCGTGGCCGCGCGGTTACAAGCCGACGAGGTTATTAACAAGACGCTAATAATTCAATAATTCGCCGTGGATAAAATCACGAGCTTCCTGCGCGCGGACGTGTGCTACCACCGTCGTAGAAAATAACAGGCTGCGCCCGGGCTGGAAAATAATCCCATAATGGTGATAATGACGATAGTCCGTAATAGCGTTCGCCCCGGTGATTACATAGTCGCAATAATAATATTAATAACGGTGCAATGTTTACTCTTACGCATCGGCGTACCCCCGGTCGCCCCCCTCTGGCCAGACGCAAAGGGAACGCGGCCATCTCTGCCATTCGCGCAGAGCCACGGCTATCAATATTCAATTATCCTTATCAGTTATTACGCCGGCGATTTTACATATTCTCTTTATTTATAGCCATCCACGCCGTGGAATATCGATTCCGCAATTACGCGGCTTCGAAATTACCCTCTGGAATTACCCAATACTCCGGGGGCCCCGCAACGCCGTCGCGACTCCTCTCGAATCTCCGCGTTCCCGGCGTCGTCCACGTCCTTCCCACCGACGCTTCTATTTTATTCCTCTTTTCCCGCCTTTTCTCCTCGCTTTTCTCTTTTTCAGGGATTAATAGCCTCGCCGAGAGGAGAGCAGAGGAGAGGAGAGGATGAACGGCGAGATTGAACACGCGAGCGGGGCCCCCGTGCACCGACCGGTCTTTCATTAACGCGCCAGCCATCAGAGGAAATGGGCCAGGCGCTGCTTTCGGGGTACCGAGACTTTCAGATGCGCCAAGAGATCGTCGTGTACAGTTACTCGGACGAGTCAATTCCGATCTCCTCGCTAGACCTATCTCTACGTCGTGGGTCGATACTCGCTTTCCAGATCTCCCTCCTCTCCTCTCCTTGGATCTAGCAGCGTTCAGACCCAATGTTGAAGTATAACAACGATGAACGTGTGACCTGGACCAGCATTTGTTGCAATGCACAGGAATTTCTTTAATTTTTCCCTTTTTCAACAGAGTTAGGAACATGACAGTTCTGTTCCCTGTCAAACCTCGTCGTCACGTCGCTTTATTCTAAACTGTACGTGTATAGTTATTATTATTATTTTATTAATAAATGGATCGTAGTCTATTTACGTAGAATTTCACATATTAAAAGAAAAGCAAACAAATTGTACATAATATCCCTTTGCACTCGAGAGACAACTCTCAGTCGCCATTTAATCAGATTCTAAAGATTGTCATTAATTAATATCTCAAATTTAAAATTGTCCAATGATTCCTGGGATATCGAGGTAATTTATAATTAATTTGCACTCCTTATTTACCGTTTCGAAAATATCGTCGACTTTACAGCAGAAAGTCTTCTAATTACTATGTTTCTGTAATAAAAGGACCACCGAGTGCAAAGGGCTAAAACACCAAAGGGAGGTGCCTATAAACGCTTTGTTCAGGAGGAATGACTTTAATCGATAACCATCCGTAATTGTCTTTTAAAAGTTTGTAAAGACCCATAAAAAGAATCTACACGATTACAAAGAGTGTTTGCGTGAGTAATAACACGATTAATTGGATTAAGCCTTTGACTGCCTCGCCAAAATCACATGTTTCCCTCAGAACGCCACGGGAGTGTACCGCTAGATGCAAGATTTGTTCTAATATGTTTTTGATATCCTAATAAAAATTTTTAATCGCTCGATAGGGCACTTCTTATTTCAAAGTATCTTCTAATTAACGATTATATTCAAAATGCACTGACTGTCAATTTTCATTCAGTGTAGTCCAAGCGCTCCGGTCACCAATGACCACCGTGGCGTCACAAGGGAAACCATAGTCGAAATGTTAATTAATCCATATGTAGATTTGGACATATGTATACGAAATCCGGCTCTGGATCTCGATACAGATAATCTCGATAATTTGCGCAAGAAGAGAGGAACAATCAACGCGATTATTAATTAAATTAAAAATAAATTATGGTTAGCTATGACAATGTTTCCTGGTTGACGATATTTAACCCTTTGCACTAGATGATTTTTTGGCTAGAGAAAAGTAGAAATTCAGAGATTCTCTACTAAAAAGCTAACGATACTTTTCTGAGTAGTAAATAAAGAATAGGATTGTTGAATTATTTGATTTCGATCTGTCGCACACTATTACATTACATTAAATTTGATATATTAATTAATATCGATCTTCCAAATTTTATGAAATGGTGACTGAAGCTCACCTCTCGAGTGCAAAGGGTTAACATTGCGGAGTAATCATGATCAAAAATTGATATTGGGCAACCTGAGAAATTTATGCTGCACTCTCTCGATCATGATTTCGTGATTAAAGCTTTTCGTATTCCAGTAAGGGACGAACAAGGGTAATATATGAGCCGTTAACTGCACAAATCGCCTAACTCCACTTTTTGAAAAATCTGAAATATAAAAAGTTATGACTACACCAAGTGCTTTGACACTTAAATTTAAGATTTTTCAAAAAATGGAGTTAATCGATTTGTGCAGTGAAAGGCTCATATAGCAATTTTACAGTGTCAAAGCTCGAGTGAGTTTAATTTTCCTCTTCCTTTCCAATAATCCTACACCCAAATTCGATTGGGGAACGTTAACTCTTCCGTTCGGTGTGTTCGAAGAGGAAGATCCGAGAGACGAGCGAGTTGGAGTCCGAGTCCGGTGTCAAACGGAGCGAGACTCGGCCAGGAAACTCGGAGCGGAGCAACGCGGAGTGGAGGATTCGCGGAGTGCGATAAATCGGAAATCCGAGTGATCGGCGGCTGTATCCGGTGCACCGTGTCGACCGGAGATTTTCTCGGTAAGGGCCAAGTCCTTGGATGCAGCGGTCGCTCGAAATGGTCGCCTTGGGGTTCGGTAACCGCCCAGAGCGTGCACGCGATGCTCGCCGCGCGTTTCACCGGCCAGGAGACATTCGATTAGCCGGCCGAGAGTCGAATTGCGACACCGGGCTGACGCGTTTGTCGTGCTTTCGCCAACGCGGTCAAAGTGGGTGGCTGATCGCCGATAACAGAACAATGAGCATTTTTAGATCGTACTAGAAGAACAATCGGACACGTTGGTATCCGGATTATGCTGCTCTGACAGCGCGGCCAGGTGCCAGATGGAAGGGTACAGTGCGTGCGATCGCGAAGGGGGCTTTCTCGTCCATTGCGATTACCGATTCCTAAGAATCGAAGATTCTTGACATGACATGGATCAATACCGATCTATGGGATAGTAGAAGCCAGCTGATGACCTGTTTTAGAATGAGGCTATGACAGATTCGGTATAGTAATCGGTAACAGGTGTAATCAACCTTTGCTACCCTTAATTCACGATCTGATCGAAATCGGCTGTAAATCGGTAATCATCATCCAACGTGTCGACATTGCGAGTTATTAGGGACCCTAGGGACACTTTGGGATACAAACAAACAAATCCATACCGATTATGATTATTGGATTTTGTTAATTTAGTGGTTAAAGATGTTTAAAGAAATTAGGTACCGATTAGTGTGAACAGAGAATTCATTATAAAGCGAGACTCCTGTTGAGATTATAAACAGGAACAAGAAATCAATGAAACAAGGGAATAGAAAATAAATGACGCATGAACTATTGTATACTTTGGGATACAAACAAACAAATCCGTACCGATTATGATTATTGGATTTTGTTAATTTAGTGGTTACCGATGTTTAAAGAAATTAGGTACCGATTAGTGTGAATAGAGAATTTATTATAAAGGGAAATACGATAAGCGAGACTCCTGTTGAGATTATAAACAGGAACAAGAAATCAGTAAAATAAAGGAATAAAAGATAAATGACGCTTGGACCATTGTATGACGAATTGAGATTACTTCATTATCGACAGATTTGGCTACAGAACTAGGTTAATTTGAATTTTAGGAACTCGTAGAATTTATTAGCCTATGATGAATATATGTACACAGGAGTGCCATAAGGTAGCCTGACTGACAGAAGGTAGCCACAAGAGTGACCAAAGTGCCAATAATATAATCGTTTAATAAACAATTAATCGCAACAATCATTTCGCCAACAGTAAGAACCCAAAGTAAAAGTACAAATTCTCTAGATCGTTGTAAATCCCGATCGATGATAGGCATTGACAAGTCCCGATCCCTGCTGTACGAATATCTCTTGCGTTAGATCAGAGCTGTGTATTTCCCTTCCGCGGTATTCGTCTCGTATAGTAATTAAATTCCCGAGGATCTCGCGAAGAATTCCAGGCCTAGGGAATTTTCGCGGTGAAGCCGCCTGACGAAACTGACTGAAAGAATTCCATCTCGCGAAGAATTCCAGGCCTAGGGAATTTTCGCGGTGAAGCCGCCTGACGAAACTGACTGATAGAGTTCTACGTCTGCTCGATTGAAATTCTGTCCACGGCCTTTTAAAGTCTTTACGGGTCTTTAATGGCTTTTTTAGAGCACCCTGTATTCGATGAGAATGACATTCTTCCGGATAATTATCCGGCTTCGCGGTCGCTAGAATTCCCCTAGTTTCTTCGTGCCGGAGAGTTTGCGCGGTGGAAAAAATGGTCTAGGCGTTTGAAAAAAGACGGGATCGTGGTGTGACACGATCGGATACTCCGATCAGCGTTTCTTTGACACTTGGTCGCCACTATCCCATTCGCCTTGGCTTCGAAATGTCGCTTAACTCAAGCGGAACCCGTTTCCTTTGCTTTTCCTATTTGCATCGCGCGACGAATGATCGTGCAACGGCTCGGTTTCGTTTGAAATATTATCTTCATTAGCGCTCGCGTTGGATTATTTTCGATAATCTCTCATTCCCAGCGCCCCTTTCGCTCCATTCCGATGAAACATCGACTCTAATCCCACGTATCAACGTCCAACTGTTCCAACATTTGCATAAACTTCCTCCGCTACTGAAATCACGCGTTTTCACCAGCGTTTACGGCGCGTTTCCCGAGATTGAGCAGTCACGCGAATGACCTGATCATTCGCGAGGATGAATAACGAACTCGGAATAATTTTATTACGCCGCTTATCGATACTCTTCGCAACGTGATTTCCAACAATTTTGTCGCAATAAACTGTGGGCTTTGCAACCATGATGGTTTAAGTATGCTGCAAGCCAAATAGGGATTTTTGGCTCACGTGGACCTTCGCTATTGAGTCAAGTTAAGTTAGGTTAAGTTAGGCTAGGTTACAAATACTATTCGCAACGTGATTTCCAACAATTTTGTCACAATAAACTGTGGGCTTTGCAACCATGATGGTTTAAGTATGCTGCAAGCCAAATAGGGATTTTTGGCTCCTATGGACCTTCGCTATTGGGTCAAGTTAGGTTAGGTTAAGTTAGGCTAGGTTGTCAATACTCTTCGCAACGTGATTTCCAACAATTTTGTCGCAATAAACTGTGGGCTTTGCAACCATGATGGTTTAAGTATGCTGCAAGCCAAATAGGGATTTTTGGCTCCTATGGACCTTCGCTATTGGGTCAAGTTAGGTTAGGTTAAGTTAGGCTAGGTTACCAATACTATTCGCAACGTGATTTCCAACAATTTTGTCGCAATAAACTGTGGGCTTTGCAACCATGATGGTTTAAGTATGCTGCAAGCCAAATAGGGATTTTTGGCTCCTATGGACCTTCGCTATTGGGTCAAGTTAGGTTAGGTTAAGTTAGGCTAGGTTACCAATACTATTCGCAACGTGATTTCCAACAATTTTGTCGCAATAAACTGTGGGCTTTGCAACCATGATGGTTTAAGTATGCTGCAAGCCAAATAGGGATTTTTGGTTGACGTGGACCTTCGCTATTGGGTCAGGTTAGATCAGGTTAAGTTAGGCTAGGTACCTGTCAAGAGGTCGTGTTTCGGGTTTTGGTTCGTAAGGATTACAAGGTGCATAAGGTTATGAGGTTTCTGGAAAACCTCAGTCCTAAACCCAATACAATACAGTGGACACTATTGTAACCCATAAGGACACATACGTTCTTTTATATCTTCATATCTGTATCTTTCACTAATAATAAATTTTACATACTTCGTTGCTATAAAGCTGTATACGAATAGTTCTCTGTGTGGATAAAAATACATACCAACATCTTCCACGTTGTGCAACAGTTAACAAATATTAACAACAATTCTAAATAAACTATTTCAAACACAAAGATTGACTCTATCTTGAAAATTCTTTTCTCCCTCTCTCATTCTTATTAACACATGTTTACTCTATGACGGTTCTAACCTAACTGTTTCGTTCTGGCACATTCTTCTGAACATTTCTTTAACAGCATTTATACTAGACTCCATTCGCATATACTATATTTATATCAGCCCTGTTAAGATTAAATAAACTTTGCACAGTTTTATTAGTTACCAAGTGCCTTTGTTATTTACAGGATACACGTGTTCCTAATCAACTGGGTACAGAGCGACTGACTCTGATGCGTCGGGCAGTGCCTCGCAAAAACAAAAGAATTAACACTATGTTATTAGCTCTAACACTCATCAATAGACGACGTCGTTGTCTTGCAACTATTATGATATTTCCTACAATCCTTTTACTTATTCTACCTCATTCCTATTCATACATGTAAAACCACCACTCACACTCTGGACATCTTCGCTAAACGCCGCAATTTCATTAAAGAAATTACAAGAAATTTCATTGTAACCAGGTTAGAGGCTACCCCTGGGACTCGACTACACCCCTCGATACACCCTCGACTCGATAATTTGGCAAAGTACCGAATAAAACGGGGTTGCACGTATGCTAGCATAAACGAGAACACCTGGTCAAAACGTCAACGAGGAATTCGTCGAGCACCTTATCGATCATCGAGCTTCGCGAGACGTCCACCGAATTCCGACTAGAACGGATTAGCTTAATAAATTGCCAGATGAGCGTCGAATTTGCGAGGAACAGCTAGCAAATCGATCACCTTTCCGCTCGGAGGATGCTCGCTCACCTGTTGCATTTTCCACGGTCTCTCGAGCATCGCGATCGATAGTCGACTGCTCCTGTCGTCCACTTATCATAAATTAATTATGCATCGCGCTGTCCCGAGCCAGCGACAGTACGGATAATAAGCGCGATCTGGAAATCGTCGCCGAGAACCGAAGAATCCTTGAGGCGAGCCGCGCGGATCGCTCGAAATCCGCGATCGACGGGATCGATTAATCGCGGCCTCCATCTTGCTCGCTGCCTCGCGTCGAGCCGGATATCGGCAAGATTCGCGCGTCGATATCGGAAGCGAGCGCAGCGACCAGTGCAGACGTCGCGATGTCCGTGAGCAGCGGACACTATTTTTATCAGCGAAGAAGCTGAGGCTGGAATTTTACTAAAACGCTGATAATTCGACCGGTCAGTTTTCTTCCACTCGAGAAGAGAAGATCTCGTTTCCGCAAGAGTCCGAAGCGTAGTCCAAGCTCATAGGGAGACAGGCTCGAGCGTGGAAGAAAAATCGCGAGAGACGGTGCTTTGTGGGATTGTTCGCGTGTCCAGGTGTATCTGATTCGAGGATCGTTGAAATATCGGAAGTATCTATCACGGTTTCGGATCCATAAGCTTTCAACGCGAGAAATCAGTGAGGGCGCGGCTAGGCTAGACTACCCGGGCTCGCGCGACACGATTCGAAGGACTATTGCGAATCGTCCAGCTGTTAGATCCAGTTAATCGGCTATTAGAGATAACAGGAATCGGAGATAAATCGGAGGAGATAAGGAGTTTGGTGATAATTCGTTTCGCAAGTGCGATCCAACGGAGAAAAACTCGCGGAGATAGTCTCTGACAATGGGTTTCGTAACGCCGCGATCCTCGTCAACCCTCTTTGCGAAACTTCGTGTTTTCGAGCGGACAGATAATTTGGCGTGGCGCGGGGAGAGGGACGGGCGAGCAAGTCGGATTTTTATTACAGGAAATACGCGGTGCCGTGACCTTTGATTTCACGAGTAAAAACGATCCGGCACGCGTGGCTCCTGCCGATAATCGCCGGAAAAAAGAACATGGTGGACGTATCGTTCCGATGAACCCTGCAATCGTTTGCGTAACTCCGTGTCTCGGGTAAAAAAGATAAATAAATAGTATTTCGAGTAAACAGTGCTCTTTATCTACCGACCGTCTGGCCGGAAGAACAGTCCAGGCGAGTTTTTCCGGTTCGCTTCGTCAAACCCCATCTGTGCTTCTGTGCGTCACAGACGGGCAAGAATTTTAGGCTTCTGTGTACCCTAATCGAATTTGAACGCTTCTCAGATGTATGGAAATTTGTCGGAACAGCGAATTTCGAGTCTTTCTTCCTCAAAACCACTGTAATAATAGTCTAAACGCTTCTCGGATGTATCAAAATTTATAGGGATCACGAATTTTGAGTCTTTCTTCTTCTTCCAAAATATTATGATAATTGGCTCTAAACGTGTCTCAGAGGGATCAAAATTGATTAGAACTATGAATTTCGAATCTTTCTTCTCCCAAATGATAAATGAAATTAAAAAATTCGTAGATGTATCATAATTGATCGGAACCACGAATTTTGAGTCTTTCTTCTTCCAAGCTACCATAATAATTAAACCTAAACGCTTCTTAAATGTATCAAAATTTATAGGAACCATGAATTTCGAGTCTTTTCCTTCAAACTCTGATTTCCACCTGATCATTACAAAATTCTCTTAATGTAAAGAACTTCTACTCTTTGGTCGAGATAAAAAATCAGGTAGAAAAGTTTTTCGTTGAAAAACCTGAGACTTTATAAGCACAGAATTTACAAGTTGCCTAAAAGATGGAGAAAAATCGTAGAACAAAATGGCACCTATATAATTTAACGAACGTATAGTAAAATTTAAATCTCCCGCGTTTCAATTTTCCCTCAAAATCGGCACGAATTTTCTAGACAACCCGATACTATAATAATCGACTCTAAACGTGTCACAGAGGGATGAAAATCTGGCCGAGCCTATGAATTTATAAACTAACCTATTTTTCCTCAGAAAATGGCGCTTGGAATTATCTGAGAAAGGGACTCGGCGTTTAGAAATAAATTTCCCGCCGAAGCATCGTTGTAATGGCGAAGGTTAGAAAAATACAGGAAGGGTGAGAAAACATGGGTGACGTTGAGGTATACGATCACTTTCTGCGCGATATTTAGGATCGTTCCGTGGCACGGCTTCGTTACAATTTTCACGTTTAACCAGTCGTTGCGTTTCGACGGCCGATGCTCGGCCCCGTTCTCGTTGCTCCCTTTTTTGCAGCTCGCATGAAATGCGTTTTACTGCTTTACCCTGCTGCAAAAAGACCAGCCACGAGTGGAGTCGGTAGATGATGGAGGTGATGAAGAAGTAAACGAAGAAGAAGCGGAAGGTGGCCGAGTAAGACATAAATGGTCCCCGTTCTTCCTTCGTTTTACCTAGGTACACTTTCGACCGTCGAAACGACCCTGTTCCTCGTACTGGCTTCGTCGGAATGAAAGAATATCGTTCCTGACAATCGAACCTGACTCTCCTCTATTTCCCGCAAATCCATCCGGCATCTATTACTCGCCTCTTCTCGTCAAATACTCGAACACAAACGCGAGAATCGCACGCTTTATACGAGGGGGTCAGTGACATAAAACAGGGCCCAATGACATAAAATAAAAATAACTTTCACGAGCATAATTAATAAATCACGTGCCTTTTTCTAACCTCCTAGGGATGCTCTATAATCTGTGAAAAAAGGAAACAAGAAAAATTGAAAATAAACGACTTACGAATTTTTCGAACCCTTCGGTCACCCTGTATTGAAAACGCTGCCTGAATTTTTCAAAATGGCGCGAGTCGCGCGTCTAATTATTGGCTCGAGGGGGTCAGTGATATAAAACAGAGCCCAATGACATAAAATAAAAATAACTTTCACGAGCATAATTAATAAATCACGTGCCTCTTTCTAACCTTCAAGGGATGCTTTATAATCTACGAAAAGAGGAAACAAGAAAGATTGAAAATAAACGACTTACGAATTTTTCGAACCCTTCGGTCACCCTGTATTGAAAACGCTGCCTGAATTTTTCAAAATGGCGCGAATCGCGCGTCTAATTATTGGCTCGAGGGGGTCAGTGATATAAAACATAGCCCAATGACATAAAATAAAAATAACTTTCACGAGCATAATTAATAAATCACGTGCCTTTTTCTAACCTCCAAGGGATGCTCTATAATCTACGAAAAGAGGAAACAAGAAAGATTGAAAATAAACGAGTTACGAATTTTTCGAACCCTTCGGATCTTCACCCTGGTCATCCTGTGTTAAAAACGCTACTTGAATTTTTCAAGATGGCGCGAGTCGCGCGTCTAATTATTAACTCGAGTCGTCGTTTAAAAAATTGCAAAGGGAAAAGAGGAACGTATTTTTGATACGAATTCAATTGACTCGGTGATTACGAGAGCGGTTTAAAAAATTCGCTTCTTTCCGATTCTTAATGCTGGCACTGCGAAAGAGGTTAAAAAGACTGGCTGGAGACTTTTTGCTTTCGCAGTTGCTAAAAATGCCTGGCTGTTTTTGACGAAGTTAATATCGAATTTTATTCGAAAAGGATCATAATTACGTGTGCCTTTTTTATTTCCCGTACGCCGCTTTAATTAATATCAATTACGTAGCCTGTATTCAGGCACGCATTACCGCGGTTTTTGCATTAACATAGACCACTTTCATAATTGCCGGAACAATTACAGATAAAAAAAATCGGTGGATGAGACTGGTTATACCCTCGTTCGAGCGTAATTCACCGCGATAATTGTCGGAAAGGAGAATTTTCCGGAAAAATAGCCGCGCGTGGAATCTTCCTCAAATTTCGAATCTACGCGTGTTTTCCTAACCTATCACTCGATTTATTAGTGATTTTTCGTAAACCGAGCACACAGATAAATCAGCGGGCATCCATGGTTAGAGTGCGAGGCGTTATTCGTCGGATGTAAGCTCGGTGTTTCTTAATCCCTTTTATCTGCGGAATTTATGTGAACGAGCTTCTCTTGTCTTACAGTAAATTCAGTTCGAGGACAGATGTAAATGCAGATAACCGGAGATATACCGTAACGGCAGTTTCCTTCAAGGGCTTAGGTCGGAGTTCAGAGATCAGTGACGATAACGAGACCGATTTGATACGTGTTCGAAGAGATATGATATTCCCCGGCACTGGCCTTCGAATAATAATTACCATCTCCGTGGGGAAGAAAGAGAGCAAATAGAGGAACGGAAAAGAAAATCGCTCGGAATCCTCGAGAATAAAATCAATTCTCGCTGCAAGTATCGATAAAAGGAGGATAAAAATGGGAGGAACGACTGGGAAGACGTTTAACCGACTCTGAAAAATAATTCAACGAGGATCGCGCGATCGGTCCACGATCGATCTCGATCTCGATCGATCGTTATCCCGCGTTCTCCGGCTTTCGTCTCGCGGGTTATTTTCTGCTTGAACGAGTCGCAACGCGTCGAAAGTGCGTTTCGGTCGACGGCCATAAAAATCGAAGGGGAACGCCGGGGGACGGGACGGAGGGGGAAGGACGGGGAGTGAAATTGCACGCGGAAGAGGACGCAACCTCCAGAACAGGGCCTTCAACCTGACCTTCCTCTAATTTCCCGGCCATAGAAAGCTCGATTAATTTCGAGCGGAGCGCGGTGCAGAGCCGGTTTCTTCGATTAGCCACGGGAAGAAATTATTCCGCCGACCCGGCTCTGACCACAGAGACACCAGCTTCTCGGAAGCTCGCCCGTAGATCTACAATTTTCAATAATTATTTCCAGTCCTTCCCGGCTGCACGACCGCTCCACTTCCACCGGCAACGACGAATAATTTGCGTCGGAGAAAGGAGAAAGAAAATCGAACGGGTTTTACCGTGAAATAAGCGGCCACGCGGACAAAGAAAATCCTCGCAGGCTTCTTTGGGTTCCTTACTCAAGTACACATTCGCGAAGAGCGAGTCCTGCGGGATGAAAAGGGCGAGGAGCCTAACAGCTGGTCTAACGATCCTTTTTCTAAGCTTTTCGAGGACCCAGCAAATTTTACTACGTAATTCCCGAGGAAATTGCGGGACACCTGCAGGCACCTGATTAGGTACCGATTTAAAGGAACGGTTCACCAGCTGAAACTATAGAATTTTCACGAAACGCGATTGTGTATCGATTCTAGGCCTCAGATCCCAGGGATACGTGAGCGAAATCAGAAAAGTATACGCTCCTGTGTCAAAATTTGAATAGCGATCATGCACAGGCATGCCGAATAGTGTCCAAGTGACGATGACACCTAGAATTCTAAATAGTCTTCGTATTTTACACATCTTTCTTCTCGTCCTATTCTGCCAATTTATTTTTTATGTTCAAATAGAAGAGAATCGTCAGAGACACCCCGAACTTGTAAATGTAAAATTACAATTACAAAATTAATACTTTGACTGCCACGTTGGTCATACATGACCGGCCACACTACAGTGGTCATTGGTGAGCGCTCAAACTACTTGCAATTGTAAAAATTGACAGTTAGTGCATGCACCTGATTAGACACCTATTTAGAGGAACGGTTCATAAACTGAGAGGTCTAGAATCTTCACGAAACGCGGTTGTTTGTCGATTAACACTTTGACTGCCACGTTGGTCATAGGTGACCGGCCACGCTACAGTGGTCACTGATGACAGGAGCACTAGAACTACTTACAATTGCAAAAATTGAGCGAAAATTGACAGTCAATCAATTGTGAATCGTTACCAAGGCGACACGATAGTCACCCATGTCCGATAATAAAATAAATTATTATTATTTTGCCATTACATGCTTTGATGTTTGTCTGTGTTATCGAGACGAGTAATTTTCCCATGAAAATTACTGTAAAGTTTTAGTCCTCAGCAGGTACCAGGTAAATTGTACTCCTGCATACTCATTAATAAAAAAAGAAATATGCTCTGAAGAATAAAAATTCTCCCATGGTATCCCAAGCGCGAAACACGTGATTTCTGCGTGGCAGTCGAAGGGTTAAACAAAGTGAAGGAAGTACAAACGTTTCATATGGATGGATAGAAGATCCTCTGCCTAGGAATACGCGTGAATCCCGAGGGAGAGACGCGAGACGCGAAGTAGGGTGCGGATAGTTTAGCAAGGAGCGAAGAAGGTCAAGCGTGGCCGTAAAAAGGGAGGAATTGCCGGGAATAAAAGTGGAGAAGGCGAAGCGAAAGAAAGAGATCAGTGGAGAGAAAAGCGAGGATGAAGGAACGGGAGCAAAATAAAGCGGGACGAACGCGAAAAGTAGCAAGGCGTCGCGATCGGATCCGCTTTCGAGGGAAAGAAAAGGATTCGGGAAAGGTAGAAAGGAAGGGAAAGAACGGGGTGGAGGGAAGAGAAAGGGGATGGTGATCGGTGCACGCGCCTGTGGCGAACGTGATGATTGGCTCCCGAAAGCAGAAGAGGCAGACATTAGGCCCTGGCCTCCAGGTGTGCAGATCGGGCCAGATAAAGCTCGCTGCTCGATTAACCTTTCGCGCGCGAGAAGAAAAATACGCCTGCCGAAATTGCCGGCCTCGCGCTGACGACGCGTGAAAAGAAAAACGAACAGGCGAAACGATCGGTATTATTGCCGACGTGACACTAACATCGGCTTCGAATTAATATCCCGCTCGATTCGACGCGACATTTTTTCTGCCCCGCCTCGAGACGCGCCGCGTCTAAAATACATAGCTAAATTCCGCGATTCGATCCGTCGGAATCCAATTCGATGTTCCACTGTGCACGCGTTTCTTCGCGAGTCTATTTTATTTCGGTGAAACGAGCTCGCCCTGACCCGATTACCGAGCAGAAGACACATATTCTATGTTAATTTTTCCATCGAATTAGCGTTACAGGGGTTATTGCGCAAGGAAGAGTAGTCAGTGGAAAACTGTAGAGAAACTGTGTAAATGTTTATTCAACGGGCGAATGGTTAGAACTGAAATGTTCAGGGTCTCGCAGGTCAAAAGTCGTCTTCGGGAGACTGGTGACAAAAGACGACTGGTGGCAAAAGACAGAACATTGAGAGAAGGGATCGCACCCACGCCGCTGGAATGTAGAGTTTGCTTCGCTGTTGAATTTTACCGTAACAATTAGCACCGAATTAATCGTATTGGAACTCGAGAGAAGAGAGAGGGCAGCTTTCGCTGTGTACGCGGGTTTCGAAAATTCGCCAGGTGAACGGCAGGATATTAAAAACTGCTAAAAGCTAATTTGCCGTTTGGAGAAGCCGTCGGGTCTCCTAGAAACCGCTCGGTGATCCAGAACGGAGGCCTCGATGAACGGGCACCGGGCGTAGAAGACAGGCCGAAAAGCTAATGAACGAGCGGGCTTCCGTGAGACGGCAAGTTTTGAAAAAAAAATCGAGCAGAAGGCGCTGGATGGCGCGAGCGGAGCGAAGCGAGCAGGAAGGAGAAATTCAAGTTGGCCCGACAGGGACGGCAGAGGAATCCATTCACCGCGGGTAATGAGGTCCTCGCCACCAGGAGGCATGAATGAACTCTGGAAAGAGGCGACCGCGGACCAGAAGAAGAACAAGAGGCAGCGCGAGAGAAAGAGGCAGAAGGAGGCAGAAAGGGGGGAAAAAAGGAGACGAGGCAAAGAGAGAAAGAGGCCGAGCAAGATGAATCTCCCTGCAGGATATTGGAAATACTTGAGGGCTGTTCAACACGGGGCCATTTAGGGGCCACGCCACTATTATAATCGAGTTCGACACGAAGCATACGCAATAAAACGAGCGAGACCGTCGCGCACAGCCTAGACCGCTGATGGACTTGCCGAGGACGTGGAACTTCACCGAGCAGCCGAGTTAATAACGCCCCGGCTTTCCGTCCGTCTTCCTTTTTGCTTTTAATCGGCCACCTGAGATTTCAATTTCGACCGATCGGGAATCTGTTTAATCTGCGTCGATGCGATCAATAGCGCCGCTCCGATCCTCTCTCGCAGCTGTCCTCCGCCTCCCCCGGCCCCCCAACCGACCATTTTCTTCCAATTTCGACACACGCTCCTCTCGGCTCCCGATTTTCGAACTTCCATCAATCACTGAGCAATTGTCGAATCGAATTTCCAAGCTTGTACCAGTTATAGTCCACGCCGATCCCAGAGGTCTCCGAGACCTGGCTAACCGCTGCCAAGCAGGGTAAACGTCCCCAAAGGAAGATCGTCCTCGCGATCGACGGAACAAGAGCGTCTCGGTGCCAGATAGTCTGGCAGCTATTTTTTCCCGTCATTTCTCGCCGTCATCGGCAGATCCACCCCCCGCGACCAGCACCGTGTCTCCTACGGGAACCAGTGTCTCGTCCTCGTCTTCGACGAGCCACCCCTAGCTCGCGTCACAGGGAATCACACTGACAGCCTCTGATTAATACGATCCTTAATACCGTCTCTCTTCCAGCAAGGGCTGCTTCCATCCAGCCAACCACGCGTTTCTCCAACCAGCCTGATGTACGACCTCTTCCTGTCACGATTAGGCCGTTCCTTTAATTCCGTTTCCTGACCAGTCTGGAAAGCCTAAGTCACCGTTTTCTGCAAGCTTGCTCCTCCTGGCGGAATTCAGCTTTTGGTCCATAGAGCATCGACCATACTAGCCATGCCTCGATTTTGGGACCACAGTGGGCCTCGACGCGACGAATCTTCGCAGGAATTCTTTCCGGGAGGAAAAGGGGCAGAGAAAATTGTCCACAGTTGTTCGAAGGGACGAGTGGGTAGGGTGCGTTGTAAATTATTAACGAGGACTGACGAAACAGCCGAGTCTGTTTGAAAAATTGGCAGATAGCGGGTCCACGGCGCTAGCACGCATTTTACAACTGTTTCGCGATAATCGGCTGACCTTTAGCACGATGATTCACGACCGGCGCGGATGATCGTGCATCGTGAGCCGCCACATGGTATCCCGATTATTTTTCCGCTATCAGCCGGCAAAAAAAAACTGATTGCAATTTGTCTTCGTAATTGAGCGCGGAATTAGTAATTAAAAGGGGAGAATTATCTCGATGACTCCGGCATTGTTTCGTCCAGCATCGATACGATTCGGCGATATCCGTGCACAGAAAAGTCCGGAGCCCGCTTTCCAACGGATTCACGTCGGAATTTCCTCCTCGGAATTTTCCCGCGCCTCCCCGCGTCCCAATCCAGCGCCTTCGTACATATCTGGCCGCGAGTTGAACGCCAGGGCTAAACAACGAGTGGCTTAATCGTGGGAAGAACAGACGGTTTACACTCTCAAGGCACTCCGACTTTATCGCGCAGGAAAAAATATTCCTCCTAAATTCCCTCCGCTGAAGCACTATACCGTAGTCGATATATGCATCGACGAGTCGAGTAACTCCGAATGCCAAGATTGAAGAAATTTTATTTCCAAAATTAAACATTGACAGCGAATAGAATTTCGCGAATACCAACGATGATGAAAAATTCAGTGGAACTTGGGGAAAATTTAGAATGGAAGGTTCTAAAGAGATCTAGAATGAACGCGCTGTCATCGTGCCGAAAAATCAATGGCTACGCCGGTAGCCCGGCAGAGATCGAGAATCCCTCGTCATTCCAGAGATCCATCGGCGTCGGCTGGTAGCATCGAGAGTGGAGAGGCAGCTCTCCCTATCGCATTATGGGGACAGAGAGGAGATCGCGTAGAGAGAGAGAGGGTAAGCGATGGTGCCATAAAGAAGACGAGGACAACGACGACGTCGCCGACGACGACGACGGCGACGCCAGAGAGGAGGAAGAAGAAGAAGAAGAAGAAGAAGAAGAAGAAGACGAAGAAGAGATGGAGAACGAAGCAGTAGCAGGAGCAGAAGAAGAAGAAGAAGGAGTAGAAGAGGAAGAAGGGGGTGGTTAGCCGAGGGGGTCCATGGCATTAGTATAGCACGCCGGAATAATTGGGTACAGTCTGGCCGGCTACCGTACGTAACGTCGGCTCCTTTCAAGCCAAGGGAGGAGAGAGACTCGTCCTCTCTTTCATCCTCAGCCCTGCTGGTCCTCATCCTCCTGGCCGGGCTGCGCGCCGGCAAAAAGATCAGCTCGAACCGCGAAAAAGAGAGCAGAAGAACGCGACTACTGGACGGAGCGTTCGGGATGAAGAAGGACGCGGCGCGGAGGCTGCAGCAGAAGCAGAAGCAGAAGCAGCAGCAGCAGCGGCAGCAGTCGTGGAAGAAGGAGACGAGGACGAAGAAGAAGGAGCCAGTGGTAGTAGCGGTAGCAGTAATAGTAGCAGTAGTACTAGTAGTAGTAGTAGTAGTAATAGTAGTACTAGTAGTAGTAGCCGAAGAGGAGGAGGCTGGAAGATGATCGGAGAGAGAGGACGCTGGGTGATTCTTGCGGTGGAAACAGGAGCAAAAGACCAGGGCGCTGGCACCGCAACAGCAACCGAGAGGAGAGACGAACAAAAGCAACGAGACACCGGGGCTAGAACAAAAGCAACGAGACCGGCGCAAAACAACTGACGAGTTCGAGAACGGCCAGAGTCATAACTGTCTCGATGCCCAGTGGCGCGGATGTCCTGCAAATACGAGCTCTACTCCTCTTTCTCTCTTCCCCTTCTTCTTTCCACAGTTCTTCCTGCTGCTCCTTTCTGCCAGTTCTACGCCGCCGTTCAGCTCGACCAAGCGTCGGCGTTAACTCGCTTTCGTACTACGTCCGCGCCACCCTTCTGCCACTCTCTTTCCAACTTGCACGGATTTCCTGGCCCCCGGGAAACCAGCCTTCCCCGCTGGCTTCCGTTTCCGAGCCAACGACGCTTGGATCGCAAAAGGCGATGGAACGAGGCAGTCACGGGAAGAGGCTTCTGTTCCTCGGAACTCGCGTCGGGATTCTTCCGATAACCGGTTAATTTCGATAGAGACCCGTGTGGTTGGCAGAGACAGTCGATATGGAAACGGGGAATCGTCTCCGTCTACCTTGCCCAGTTCGTGGCACCGTCTGATTCGGCCAACTGCGCTGTGCGCGCGTCCGCCGGAAACGTCCGTGGAATTTCATCCGTTCTGGGCCACTGCACGCCTCGGCGGAGGATTCTTTTCCCTGCCACGAACGCACGGGGCGGCCATAAAAGGTTGCGTGGCGTGCTGCGACTAATAACTTTTACTCAACTTCCGATCGAGCGTTGAAAAAATTACCACTCGGATCGTTCGCGTAAACGATGCTCATCCTGTCGATTAATCGATCATGTTAACCTGGCTAGCGTTCCTCTGTCCCGTCTATCCTCGCGGCAGCCGGAGGGATTATCGACGAGGTAACCAGGTTGGTTACCACGACGCGCAGGCTATCTAATCGATTCGTGCCATGTCGAGCGAACGAGCGAAGGATTCGCTGAAGGATTGGCTGGACGCGCGACGATTAACCCAGGCTAATTGGTCGTTGGTGGAGAGGGAGCGTGGAAAATCGGCGGGGAAGGCGAAAACGACGAATTCCGATGGATTTCCATGGATCGGCATGCCGCGGCTATGGAAGCGGGAACCGCTACGCGGAGTAATGGTCCCCGCGCGTAATCGGCCAGAGGGATTGCTGCTTAAAAGGTGAATAGAGTCGTCATCTTCGTAAAAACCGTATTCACACGGAGCAATGACGTTGTTTCTTCCATCTACGGGCCTAACAGTAATTCCTCTTTTTCCACGCCGGACGTTTCTTCTTTTTTCCACCGGCGAATAACGACGTTTCTATCGTCGATATGAACCTTCCTCGCGGAAAGGGGAAACCTCGGATCGCTCGGCACGGGAGGAAACGTCGGGGAAGGGTTGGGAAGAAAAGAAGCATCGGGAACGAAATTCCCTCGCGATTAAAGACCGAAATTTATTGCTCCAACAAATTCGAGAGCAATCGCGTAATAAAAGGTACGAGGCAATTAATTTCGGATGAAGCAATTAACTTGATGAAACCAGCGAACGAAAGAGGAGAAAAGGAACCACCGGCCTTCCTCTTCTTGCTCCTCCGCCAATCACGAGAGAGCAACGATTATCCTTGCGTTGCTACGCCCTTGCATTTTAAATAGCTTGTTTTATGCGACCCGAAATGAACTCGAAAAAATCAGCAGAACCCTTCTTAATGGAGTCGTAACTTCTGGGATGCTGCACCAACAAACTGCAGCTTCAACTGCCCTAACTGCCCTAACATCCGCGCCAGTATCGTACCACCACCGGGCACGGTATTTTTCTCCCCTCCTACGATCCCCCCTCGTTCTCCCGCGTATTTTTTCCCCTATATTTTTCCATATTTCCCCCGATATTCGCTAAACGATACGAAAATTCGATAAACCGCGACGATTGCCAGGCTTTCTCGGGAAGAGAACCGTTTTAATCGCTTCGGGAGACGAATTTGTCGGAGACGAAAGATAATTATTTTCTCGGAACAGATAAATACTTTTTCCAAAAAAAAGTATACGCGAAATACGATATATGCGAAGATTCAATATCTCAATTAACTTCGAACTGTTTATTCGCAATAATATTCCCGGTATCTTTTAAAATTGCAGTCAAATAAAGGAAAGAAAAATGTACAATATATATTTTGATTTTGGGAATTTTTAACTTTGGGAAAAGCAACAGGTGTTGCCCAATAAAATCCACGAGAATGAATAACAAGAGTAACAATAATTAATATAATCGTTGATGGAGAGAAAAATTATAACGAAGAATTCGAGAAATTGTTTCTCAATTTTTCTCCAAGTCGTTTGAAATTCCTGCAGGATAAATCGCTGGGAAAACTGTGCTCGAATAATTTTTCTGCATTTTTTTACGGATGCGCGATAAAAACAGCGCGTTCCTGAAATTTAACGCAGCCTTTGAAATCGTGTGCGAAAGAGAGCGAGGGAAATCGGTGATCAGAAAGGCAAATCCCGCTTCGAATCCGCTTGCATAATCGCGCGGCTGCTAACGCCACGCCGCGGCAAAACGCAGAACCGTTTTGACGTTCTCGGGAGCGAAGCTTCGATGGTACACGCACGCCTCTCATCTTCCGTCCCGCTCTATCTCTCGTCCCGTCTCTGTCGCACTCGCGCGAAACCTGAATCACGTGGAGCGGATCGAGATAGCGCGATCGAATCTCGCACGCGAGACAACCTTTTCGCAGCGGACAGAGGTGATCCTCGAACACGTGCTTTTGACGTTTCCCCGCTTTACATTCCGAGCTTTCTTCCAGTTTTCACGCACCGACGACCACACAGATGTGCGGCATCTGGTGGACCACTGATTGGAATCCGAGTTCGATGATTCGCGATGGAAATTATTGTCACGGAGATGGAGAAAGATGGCAGAAGGATTTTAGAATCATGACAGTTCTTCAAGAATTCCTCGAGTCCCGATTTTTGGAATTTCAAGGTATCGGTAGTATGGGAGTCTAGATTTTGGGACTGCAGGTGATGTCTAAGTTTCGAGAATCCGAAGGTACGAAAATTTGGAGGATTTCAAAGGTTACATGCTGCCAAAGTCCCAAGCTTCACGAAGCTTCTGAGGCTAGAGTCTCAAAGACTCTGTAAAGTAGCACTGTAAAATTTTGGGATTCTAGGTCCCTGACCGACCACTTAGGATTCCTGAATATCGAGGGACCAGAGGGTCCAAGATTTCACAGTCCTGAGGTCTGAAAATTCGAAACCTCAGTGGTCCCAGAAATTCCTAGACTCTACGAATACTCCACTGTTCCAAAATCCTTTTCTCTTCAATTATCAAGAAAGAAAACTCCTATCTGACCTCTTACACGCGCGTTAAGGCAACCAAAGGGAGACAAAAGGGATGGAAGTCCCAAAGTCTGAAAATTCGAAGCCTCGGTGGTCCCAAAAATTGCTAGACACTCCAATTGTCAAAAAAGTAGGCTCCTGTCAGGCTTTTTAGACGCGTTAAGACAACGAAAGGAGGACAGAAGATACGAGAGTCCCAAAGTCTGAAGGTTCGAAACCCCAGTGGTCCCAGAAATTCCTAGACACCCCAATTGCCAAAAAAGAAGACTCCTGTCTGACCTGTGACACGCGCGTTAAGGCAATGAAAGAAAAACGAAAGGAATAGGAGTCTTAAAATCTAAAAATTCGAAACCCGAGTGGTCCTAGTAATTCCTAGACTCTGGGCCCTAGGCCCTCCAAATATTCCACTGTCCCAAAATCCTTTTCTCTTCGATTACCAAAAAATAATCCCACTGTATCTGACTTCTGTTCCACGCGTATTAAGGCAACCAAAGAGAGACGAAAGGGACGGGGAAAATCGGAAAGGCCGAATGGCGGAGAAGAGGAAGAAACAAGAACAGAATGAGACGAGAGCCAGTATCTCCGTTTACATGCGGTGCATGCTCGCTTATCAACGGATATCGGATCTGCGAAATCTCGTATCCTTATCTGTAATCTTAACAACTTCTCGGGGAGAGCTGAGCCCGCGATGCCCGGGTACCTGCCTGTTTTACCTGGACAACGAGATGGTGGCTCCGTCGCATCGTGTTCCTCTCTGGTACACATGTGGACAAAGCCACAAGATGCCACGGCGAAGATTACGCCCCGAGGGAGCACGCTGACACTTAACAGGACCCAATTAAACCCATTACACGATTAATTATCTAATTAATTAATACCTGACCGAACGTGAAGCGGTACGATCCGCCGAATTGAGAGGAAGCACGGCCTCCTCCTACCGATTCCCTCTATAGAAGCGGTAAATAGACCGTGTCAAAATCCTTGCGGCTGCTACTTACGGTGATAAATTTCTCCCGCCATCCAGGATAATTAACGCGATCCGATGTTTAATCGAGTTACGCGGCTTAAGGACTACCGTGCACGTCGATTGTACCCCGTTAGACGCGAGACGTACCCTGGATGATCAATTAGACCCGATCATCCTTCCCCTATCTCTCTCTCTCTCTCTCTCTCTCAGCTAAGGAACTCTAAATCTCTCGATTCCAGGTCCCAGGTTTTTAATCCCTATAAAATTTCCTCTTTCTCTCCACTTTCTCTTCCCTCGTCTCGCCACCCGTGCGAATGATCGAACGATTGTCAAAATTTCACAGAAATCGTCGGCATCGGAACACGTCGGAACAGCTACGACTGGGACGAAACACGCTCCGAGTCCCATACGTCGTCAGCTTAATTGCGAAAAATGTTTCTCTTATGGCAATCCGCAATTACACCACGCGATACCAACGACAGAGAAACATGTGCCTCTGATGTTTATTCATGCCCCCCTTTCGCTCTCTACCCTCCATTGTAGGAGGGCCCCGGGGTCCCACGATGTATCGCACGCGTAACTTATACCCTGTGCACAGTGTCGACAGCTTTTCATTGCTGCTCGTGAGAGGATACCGTGGGGGTGTTATTGTGCCTGGCGTTGCCTCAAGGCCGCGATTATTAGATGCAACCAGACAAAGTCTAATTAAGCAGCAACTAGGGGAGCCTGCCTCCTCTATGAAACCTCTATTTCCGTTCCAGAAAAAAGTCCCTATCTCGAGCAGAAGGTAATCGTTGTTTGACCAAGCTTCGTCATCGCCACGCGCGCGGTTTATTCCAGTCTACCGACTGAAACTCGCGATACTTTCGAGAGACCACCTATTACACGGCAGGAATGGATCTCAGAGATTCGTAAGAGAGAGAGTAGAAGATCGACGGAGGATCGATCGGTCGAAATGGCGATGGGAGCAGTCCGAGGAACGTCGAGTCGCGATGAAAGCCGTGGCAATGTTTAAAATTCTTTCTACGGCCCTGCCGGTGCACGCATCTGTCCGACTGTCAACGACCCCAGAAGACCGACAACGACGACTCCGCTGCCATTCTTCTCGCGTTTCCGTCCATCAATCCTAGAACTCGGCGTCGACGTCGCTGGAATGCACGCGGAATATCGCCTCTCCTCATCTCACCCACGACGCGTACCGTGTTTCTTTTTCGTAATAACGAGCGGAGGCAAGTTCGCGACCAAGCAACAACACCGTCCTTTTCCACCGTCCAGCAACCACGACTCCGCCCGTTCTTTCTCATTCGATCCAATTAAAAGTTTGCACGAGACCGCCGCGTCGCGTCGCGCCGCGCCAGGCAGATAAGGGAAACACGGCTCTCGAATTGTTTCTGACGCGATATTTATTGCCCGGCCTAGGAAATTTAGTGGCGCTGCGTTCTATCCCCGGGTATAAACCGCGGTTCATGCGAATTGAAATTCCGCTTCTTGCAACGGCGCGCGTTTTTGATACCGGAATGGCGGCCGGTAGAAGGGGCGGGGAGGGGAGAGGTGGGAGAGGTAAGGCGAGGTTGAATACGACAGGAAATTTTGATTAAACCCGTTCGTGTTCCGAGGCGTCTTCCTGGAGGAAAATTTATCCCGAGCCGGATGGTAATGAGACGAGACTTTGAGGAGGAAAAAAGACGGGGAGGGGGGCAGGGGAAAAAAAGGGAAAGAATAAAAAAGAATTGTAATGGGTTTCTTTGCGCGGTGCATCGGGTAATTAAAGCGCTAAATAAAATTAACTGCCTGTCGATTACGGTTCCTTTTTCCTTTTTTTCCCGCGGGCTAGAAGACACGTTTATAGCCTCGTATAAATCCCGGGAATTGATTTTACGAGATTATTAATCATTCCCACCGAGGCATCGGGCGATAAATCTACGAAGATGAAATTTTACAAGCGATAAAGAAGGTTCGTGTCGACGTGTTCGGGGCGAAGTCGATTCGTTCTAATCGAAAACTTTGAAACGACGTTTTTGCCAGGCCGTTTAAAAAGTTTCTAATCATTGTTCCAGCGTGTAACGCGCTCCGATCGCCTCGGACCGCTTCCCTTTCTCCCGCGACGGGGGCACACGCGGCGAAAAGAAAAATAAATTATCCTTCCGGATAGAGAGCTGTTTAAATTGCCGCGTGGCTAACAGGATTAATTAAGAAGGAAGAGTCTCCGCGCGAATGCAAATTCGCTAATGGTTCTCGAAATAGAAAACCATTTCCAAGAAGCCGAACCGCCGCGTACGAGGAATTAGAAATTCGCTTTGCATTTCCTACTGCTCGAAACCCGCGGCCGCTTTTGTTTATAATTTATCGCCATTCGTGGAAACGATAATGCCCCGTGTCTAGTAGCGTGCAGGAATTTCGTTCCAGCTGCAATTTAACCGGAGTGCTACGAGACCGTGGTCGTAATCGGGTACAGAGATCCAGATGGAAATTAGCACGTCGCGAAACCGATTCCCATTCTCCATCTCGCGTCCAAGATCCTCCGATACCGGAGAAAATGGCGGACAGACGTCCGTCGCTGATCTCCACCCTGCTCGCGCTCGCGCGCGCGCACGCGAATAACGTGGATTTTACTGGAATCGATATCTCCGATCGGCTGCCATCGCGACCCGACGCGTACTCGGTCGGCGTACTCGAAACTGCAGCGATTATCGGGGACGAGCGCGCAGGGCCTAAGTGGCGCTGGGCACTCGGCGGAAACTGAGCGAAAGGCAGCGGCAAACGCACCCCTGGTGCCATCACCGTGGGCCCCGCGGCGCGCGTCTTCCCCATTCTGATGGGCCGCGAGCGCAGGAACCTCCCCGCGTGAAAAAATGCCGCGGTCTCGGCGCGTCTACTCCCCTGGTCGTCGCAACCACGCAGGGTATCCGGTGCATTTCGCAGTCGTGTGTTCGCGTGCAAGAGGCAGTAACCCTGAAGGTAAGGCGAAATGCCACCTGGCAGCTTTTTGTCCGCCCGTACGCGAGATGCGATATCGTTTTTGCCCCGCTGTCCAAGTGGAGGAGCCGCGCGGCTGCCCCTCCGGCCCTCTCCTTCTTCGGGTCCCGGCCCCACTTCCGGTCCCGGTTAGCTCGGCCTAGGTGCCGAGGGCCAATGGAAACCGTGCACCACGCCTCCCCCACCCACGCGCACCTGCGTTCACGCCCACCAATCGGAGGACGCGCTACCTGGTGAACCCGCGACGGTGCCGCGCCGGGGAGAGACATAGCCGCGGTCGCCGGGCTGGAGAGGGAACACGGTGGAACAGAGAGGAAGAAAGACGTCCTCCAGTCCACGACGCGCACGCTCCGACCTCACCTTCCTCTCTCTCTCTCGCTCTCTCTCCTCTCCCTCGAACCGCGTTCCTTTTTTCCCCCTGGGCTACCTTCTTCGCCAACCCTCTCCCCGTGGACGGCTCCTTCGTCTTGCTCCGTCTCCTCGCTCAATGATGTTTGGACTTGGTCTTTGTTGGGCTTTGTACCGGCAGACTTCGATGGGTGTGCATTTTTGGTTTCGTTTCGATGGTAATTAACCGGCCGCTCCGTTCCCCGGGGTATCCGACGGGGTCGCGGATGGGAATTTCGTTGTGGGTGGGCACCGGCTGGCCAACTTTGCCCAAGAATTTTTTAAAAGTCCCTGCAATAGCCGACGAGTACCGGGAATCCAGCCATTCATCGTCATGGTTCTCACTCGGGGTCGTCGAATATCGACGAGGAGTCGAATCTACGCGATATATACTTCTGAAAACGATCCTCGACCGCGGAGTTACGCGAAAAAATGGCGGAAAATTAACAAATTACTCCAATTTCTACGAACCCCATATTTCGATAGATAAAATCGCGTATGAAATTGCATTGTCCCGAAGAAATTGCTCTCTCCGTATCGTCGGGGTTTGATGACGAAAGTAGGCGAAAGGTGAAAATGAAAATGGAAAACTCGCGGAAGGAAGAGCGCACACGCGGAGAGCGAAGAAAAATGCGCGGATGGTTGGAAAGGGATAAAAATCGCCGCGCCTTGAACTTAACCGAGCTGGTACGAGGGAGGAGCGTGCGTCACCCGGCTCCACGGCCATTTTTGCAACGGGCCTCGCAAAAAGGCCCCTGTGACCGCCAAATTTGGAAAGCCGGCTGGGCCCAGGAGCGGCCTTTTACGGGGCCCCCCGGTCGCCAATGGCCGCCTTCAACTTGAAAAATCGAACCAGCCTGAAACCGTTCGATTCGTGTTTTAACGCCTACGACATCGCGCCTGTTCTTCTGCGCCGCTCGCGCTCCCAGCGCTCTCTGCGACTTTTCGCTACGATCAAACGTCCCGGGAATTTCGCTGGGAATTATGGAATTTACGACCGCGACTAACGGACGACGACGTTCCCGGCATTTCTGCCGCGAGTAGATCACTTTTCCCGTTTGCGAAACAGCCTTCCGAGGTGCGTTGATTCAGAGAGCACTTTTACTCGCCGTTCAAACGCTCGCCGGTGCGAGAAAAATATATATTCTTCGAATTTGCGCTCGCCTTCGTTATTTCTCGTACCAGGTAGTCGTCGTTCGTAAACGGTAAATAACGTATTAAAATGTGTAGCGATAAAACCCGTATCCCCGTGCTCAAAAATCGTTCGATTATTCCTCCAAGAGGGAAAACGAATTTTCCGACGAAAAGTATAGAAACAGGTGGAACTTTCGAGGATTATCACGGATGGAACGAAAACCCTGAGACAGTTGCCATTTTCCCGTCCCAATCTGCTCATGAAGACGTCAAAAGTCCGCCATGAGCACGGCCGCGAGAAAAACGCGCGCGAATGCAATTGTTGTTTGAAAAAAGCGACGAAAGAAAATTTAATATACGCGTATGAATTTCGCAGGATTCACGGGAGGCGAATTTCATCGGAGGAAACGGCCTCCGCTTCCGCGTGCCTGCAACTCCGCGGTAATACGGTGTTTTTCTTACAATTAGCTAAACGAGCCGCATTCTCCGCCCCCGTATAAGCCGCCGGCGGAGATTTTCCAAGCGGAAAAATCAACACGGCCAGTTAATTTCATTCAGATTTATGAGAATTAATGAACGCGCCTCGATCCCTTAATTTCCTTTTACGGCGAGCCAAGGCAAGCAGTCCCACGAGTTTTCCACCTTCCGGGGGTCATCGACATCCCTAACCTTCTCCTAGATAACCAACCTCCCTTTATCCTCGAACAAAGACTCTTTCGATCTTTCCCCGACGCCGGATCGACACGCGTCGTCCTCTCTCGATCGTGCTAACGAAGAACGCGGAGTGACCGTGCTTTGGCCGATTACCGCTATTTTGCAAGCGATAATAGCACTCGCCGCGTTAATCGCGGTTTTAGCGAGTAATAGCCGCAGGAAATTACGGGTTAGGCTAATTGGAAGGCTGGGAAAATGATCGCGCGGCAAGGATTTACTGGGATCGAGAGAGCCGGGGTCCGCGTGATCCACTGGGATCCAGGTGAGACGGTCGAAAGGGAGAACGGGGAGGCGGAAAAAGCGGAGACGTTTTCGCGAGATGGGATCGCGATGTTCGCCAAAAACGGCGAAGAGGGACGAAAAGTCGGGCAAAAAGCGGCGACTAATGTCGAGCTTTCCGCTTCGCGCTACCAGGAACGATCGCACTTACGGTCGCCGAGCGGAAAAGTGGTGAGACAGGACGAAGGGGAAATTGGTTGCACGTTGCACTTTCAGAGGCTTTTTGTCAGTCAGCTCGAGGAGCCAATGAAGTTCTCTTTCGTTTAGCCTCTGCGCTGCTTCGCTCTTCCTGCCTTCCGCGCCTCCTTATCTCCGCTGTTTAATAATTCGACCTTTTGCTGGTAATTAACGCGTGACGCTTCCAAGCTTCGCCATCCACGTCGCTTTCTCCGCGTTTCCCGTGGATCAGCAGTGGACCTAGCGACACGAGTTGTCAGAAAGCGCGAGGGGGATCTTCCTCGACGCGGAATCGACGTGGAAGATGATGAGCGAGTATCGATAGCCGCGATTAGCATAAAAATATGGGAGTCCAGCGTTGACCCGAGATCACGGGGAGCGATTAACCGTAAGCGCGGCAATTAGTCACGGCCTTATGACCCGGTGAGCACACGTTACACCGCAATTATTCTCGTAATCTGCTGTCATCGCGTTTTCCCGGTAATCGTCCGCGTTAAAATCATCTCCGCGGTTCGAGTGCGAGCCACGAGCCGTGGAAGCTCGCGCGAGTGGAAATGGGCCCGCCGGTGGAAGCCGAGACGGCCACAGGGACTCGCAACGGGATATATAATATACATAATTAAGAAAAAACGGAGAACGGGGCTGCTAACTAGTCTGGCAATTACACCGGGTTGCAACCGGGGATACGAATTCATTTCTCGTCGTCTTTATCCAATTAGCCGGCCAGCTGTAAATCCACGCCGCGTGAACCTCGATGACAAACTTCATTGATCTCGCGGTGAACCTAGGGTGCTTTATCGTCTCTCTGTATCGATCCTTTCCGTCGATCTAGCGAGTGACGGAACGATTGTTTGATTTAATTCCAGGGAGAAAATGGGGTGCAAATGTTGCGCAATATTAGAAGACTCGAATGTAAATCCCGATCGAGGGGTTGATAATGATCCTGATAATTTGGTAATTTTCCTAGCACTGAATGGAGAAATCCACGCAGCGTGATACTTAATAACAAATTTCACTGATCTATCGGTGAACCTCTGCTGTTTTCTCACCTCTCGATCCTTCCCTTTGATCGAGGGAGTGATTAAATTCGGGAGAGAAAATGGGGTGTAATTGTGACGCTCCCAAAATTTAGGAAAAATCGAATATAAATCCTGATGGAAGGATCGACAACGATCCTCGTGATAATTTGATAATTTTCCCGGTACTGAATGGAGAAATCCACCTGGCATGGATCCTAATGACAAACTTCATTGATCTATCAATGAACCTCTACTGTTTTCTCACCTCTCGATCCTTCCCTTTGATCGAGGGAGTGATTTAATTCGGGGGAGAAAATGGGATGTAAAGATCGCGTAATCTTAGAAGAATCGTATCTAAATCCCGATCGAAGGGTTGATAATGATCCTGATAATTTAGTAATTTTCCTGATACTAAATGGAGAAATCCATGCGGTGTAAATCTCGATGACAAACTTCACTGATCTTTCGTTGAGTCTCTCTGCTGTTTTCGCATCTCTTGATCCTTCCCTTCGATCCAAGAAATAATTTAATTCAGGGGAGAAAATGGGGTGCAAAGATCGGTCAATCTTGGAAGAATTAAATATAAATCCCAATCGAAGGGTCGTCAACAATCCCCATGATAATTTGATAATTTTTCCTGTACTGGATGGAGAAATCCACGAGGCACGAATCTTAATAACAAACTTCATTGATCTCTCAGTAAAACTCTGCTGATTTCTCGTTTCTCTGTATCGATCCTTCCCTTCGATCTAGCGAGTGATTTAATTCGGGGGAGAAAATGGGGTGCAAAGGTCGCACAATCTTAGAAAACTCGAATACAAATCCCTTTGGAAGGGTTAATGAAGATCCTGATAATTTAGTAATTTCCCTAGTACCAAATAGAAAAATTCATGCGGTGATAACCTCGATGATAAACTTCATTGCTGCCTTCTCGCCTCTCTATATAGATCCTTTCCTTCGATCTAGCGAACATCGAAACGGCTATTCGATTTAATTCGGGGGCGAAAATGGGGTACAAAGGTTGCACTATTTTCGAAGACTTAAATATAAATCCATATGGATCGAAGGATCGATAAGGATCCTAGTACTCCGATAATTTTCCGTCACATGTCACCAGATCGAGAAATGGCGTCGGTTCTCGCGTCGAATTCAAGACACAGAAGAGGCGCGAAGAATATAATCGCGATTAGGGATGTCCAAAGACTCCGTGCTCGTCGGAGAAGATCATTTCCAGATTCACGCGAGTGCCGTGAGCGTAATTAAGCGATAAACGAGCACTTGCAACAGCCTGATAGAAAACAAGGATTTAACGAGCGCGCTGGACGAAAGGAAAAAGAAAGTTTATTCGCTAAAACGAGCTGCAGGATGCGCGAAGACGCAACGCGTTTCGCAATCCTTGATCCAAACGCGCGGTTTAACCCAGTTTCGCTCGATTTCCTAATTTTCCTTGCCATTCTATCGTCGTAAGTAATTTCGCGACGACACGAGCACACGTGTTAACGTTCTCCAGCAAGGATGTCGAACAAACGAATTTCGCGATACGCCATCGCCCAACTCGCGGAACCAACCCTTGCAAACCCTCTTATCGCGAAGGAAACTCTGCCAATTCCAGGAATTGGAATTACTCTAAAAACTGCCAATTCCAGGAATAAAAACGTCTGGATTAAAAACTGGAGAATAACAGTCGGATGTTTCTTGCGACGATCTTGCAAAAGTGAATTTCCTCGCAGAAAAAGCCCTCGTTCGAAATGATCTTTTAATCCAGCGTGCGCAATAAATCCTGCTTTTTTCGACGGAGAAAAAAATGAAAGCGGAGTAAGAAAACGTAGTCTATTAAAAGCGGTAACATATGCGCTATTAACTGCGTTTTTACCGAAAGGGAAAAAAGGCAGCACCGATATTGTGTTCGCCGTTGTCACCTCTCCTCGAGATTTCCAGCGCGCATCGAGATGAAAAAGCGAGTTTACGGCACAGCTCGCAGCTTTTTTCCCTTCGAACGCGTTAATTGAAACGTTTCCCGATGGCGGAATCGCTGCTGGAGAAAAAATAAAAGGAACCCACTCCCTATGTTGTCAGGGAGTTATCCTAACAGCGAAGAAAAGCACGATTGACGGTAAAAAAGAGAGGCAGAGGGTAACGAGGGGGCTAGAACGATAACTGTCGATGGTTGACATCGGTTGACTAACCGTCGGGAATTATGATCGATATTAGGACGTAATCGCCGGCTTCTGGCCACAATGTTGCCGGCGTTAGGTTTAATTATCGTCGTTAACCGTTAACGACCGTGTTACACCGGCGTTAATGCCACGGCTAATTACGATTTTGTGCTACAATAAAAATGTCCAGCCTTCCTCCACGAACTGAATCTCTGTCCCGACGATAACGACTCGTCACGCGAAACCACGCACGTCTCGTGATCCCTTTTTTCAGCCTCTGATTAAACGGTGGAACAAACCGTGTTGCGACACAGCTAACCGATAACTAGCTTTTCCTTGCACTCGATGGTATCCCGATATCTCGCCTCGGAATAAAATATAAGAGGAATAAAATATAAAATAATAACGGGGAAACGATCTCCAGGTTCGGGGCACTAACGATTCTTCGAGGTTCGAGGATTACTCGGCTTCGAGGTGAAATCATCGCGAGAGAAATTAAAATTTACCGTTCTCGGTATGCGAGGAAGAAAAAGAAAGGAGGAAATCGGAGAGATAACTAATTATCCGGAGAATATCGGTAACTCGGGTACGACCGGTGCAAGGCGGACAAAGCGATCGAGATGGCGACGGGAAAAAGACGCGGTAGCAACGAAACGGCCTTCCGCGCAAGCGCCTTGGGTTAACACCTCCGTCGATCTTTTCGGATCGATGAAAAAGCGAGGGAGCAACAAAAGAGCCGTGCAAATTCCCAGCCCGCTACCAATCAATTTCCACGACTCCCGATCCCGGTATACCGTTACATTCCTATCGGATAAAACACCGGGAAAAAATGGCCGCTTTCTAGTTGGTCGGCTGAAAAACCGTATGCAACGGAGCTAACTCCGTGGATCGTTCGCGGGTTTTTATCGGCAAATCATTTTCACAGGTTGACACGCCGGATTATTTTCTTACCGACACCGCAGCCCGACGCTGCAGCCGCGGTTTTTCGCCGCGTTGCGGCCGAAAAAATACCGCTGCGCGGATTGGCCAAGCGATTAATTACCAAGTCGCCCGTGATCGCGAATCGACGACACGAGGGATCGGACACACCTGAGCCGTGAAGAACGCTGCTATGGCCATCGAGTGTGGCGAACGCCTTCTTTCCCGAGCCTTCTTTCCGTGCTTTTGCGGAACAACCGTTGCTGGAAAGTGCAGCAATCCGATAATTCGCAGGCCAACCAAGCCTACCTTTTTCCTTGCCTTTCTGCTCCTTTTTCTCCCCCATTCAAGGTACAGACGCGGACTTTGAGCTCACGCTATCACCACCACCGGGGTGACTTCGGTTCCATATGAGAGGGGGTAGGAACCCCTGGGATTATCTCGAGATCACCAAAATTTTAGTACCATTCTGCTGGTGGACAGTGTTTAACCCTTTCGCTTCGACAGTTCAGTCCGTCGAAGTACTATCACTAAATGGAAGCGTGCGTCAGAAATATGCACAGTGCGTGTGGTTCCGGTATATTTCTGTACGTTTTCCTAAGTCTTAAATAACAACTGTACCAACAATAACAAATAACAACAATCGTATACAGATTGCACGTGTATACGCATCATTTGGATATCGGATACATGGGGTACCCGTAGCCAGGAGTCATCGTGTGGATGCCGTCTATAAGCGGCCCTCAGAGCAAAAGGGTTAAACTTGGTCCTTTGAAATTCCACGCAAATTTGGCGAAAAAATCCGTGAAATACGCGAGACAAGTGTAATCCGTGAAGAAGCAAAGTGGAAGATCCAGGAGCGTCTGAGGGCTGTCGTGTGGCGGGCACACCGCGCGACATTAATTAGGGGAACGGGTATACAGCAATCATTCATCCCCGCGGAATGATGCAAATAGCACGCGGAACTCGGCGCAACGCGATGAATGTCCGGCGATTAACATTCGAAGTATCAGGTTCGCTGCTACCGCGTGATAATCTCGATATTAATCTTCGTCTTCGAAGACGTACAATGCCATTATTGTCTCGGTCTGCGGGATAATTTGCGAATGGTAAAAACTGGACGCGAGTCGTCCCTGCTTTTTTCCGGGCTGCGCGACACACGACGGAAAGAAGCCTCGGGGGTGAACGACCCGCGACATTTCGCGAAACCTCGAGACAAACTCCATTTTATCCCTCAAACTTCCACTTTTCTTCGAATCTTTCCGGGATGCAGAAACGAGTCGTGGTCGAGTCTTATGGTTCCACTGGGAGAAGCGGTAACTGGTATCCGATATGTGATATGCAAGACAATCGTGGATGCGTGAGTGCGAGATAAAATGGCGGCCCTCCGAGTAGGAGGAATAATTGGGAAATAATTTTTCAAATTTCCCGCTTATGAGAGATCGCAACGCCATCTTTGTTGCTATATGGGAATTAATTCGAGAGAATTCCGAAGGTCTTTTGGTTAAAAAATTCAAGGCTATCGGTAAGAAATAAAGTGGAGCAAAGTTGAACGGAATTCGCTTGGCAATACCTTGGCTTGGAAAGGTCCGAGTATTCCGTGGTCTACGTTTCATTAAGCAGTACGTTAAAGTGGATCGATGCTTGACGAATGTTCGTATTAAAATTTATGTCCGAAGGATACGTAATGGAAAGAACGCGCAACGACGGAGCAAGAATTATAAGCGCTAGAGCCAACTATAACTCGGATTAGTTCCAAACTATAGCACTTTATCGGATACTATGTAATATCGATGATTTAAGAGCGACTCCGCAGCGTACTCCAATTTAGAGGATGGCCATTGATTTTCTAATTGCGTTTGATTTACGCTGCGCAACGCCTCCCGGGTAATCCCGTTTTCCGCGACGAAATGAATACCAGTTCTAAAAGCGTTGCTTCCATTCATTTTAACATTCCATCGCCGTTTCATTGATTACCGTTTTTCGCCATCCGAACCACCGCCTATCGCTGCAATTTCCACCCGGCCATTTACGCGTTCTGCACACCGTGTTTTGTATCCGGAGCATGAGCTGCTCATTCACAAATGCGCGATAATTTTTAACAGCTTGTCTTACGGTATAAATGTCCAGCCATCGGGGGAAAGCTGACTAACGAGAAAAGAAAATTTAAGTTTTACAACGATAGGAAAGAGTTCCTGTTCGAGAGAAAATTCGAAAATGAAAACGTGAAAAGTATTAAAAAGGTTTTCATTTCTTGAGAAATATGGATACCAATGTGGTGTTCAATAATGTATAGGACTTTTGAAAGAATTTCGTGGTAATATTACACATATTTTTCTTTAAATTTCCGCGATTCAAAGGGGTACCTTTGATCCAGGTTTCAGAGAAGAAAATTCCCATGGAAATCTGTATATCGATTCCGAGCTTTGTGACAAAATAAATGGGAATTGCTACGACCAAAATGGACACTCCGAATAAGAATATTAAAGAATACGATTTGTCTAAAAATCTGAACACTATTTCTTTTAAAATTCCGCGACTCAAAGGGGTGCCTTCGATGGAAATTCCAGAGACCACAATTCCCTTGGAAACTTGTGTATTAATTCGGAGTTTCCTGACAAAATGAATGGGATTTCCGTGGACCAAAATGGATACTCCGAATAAGAATATTAAAGAATACGATTTGTCTAAAAATTTGAACCCTATTTCTTTTAAAATTCCGCGACTCAAAGGGGTGCCCCCGATCGAGGTTCCAGAGATGGAAATTCCCAGAGAAATCAGTATATAAATTCCAAGTTTTCTAACAAAATAAATCAGGATTCTTTCGAGTAAAAGGGATACTTCGAATAAAAATATTAAGGAATACAATTCATCTAAAAATCTGAACTCTATTTTCTGAAATTTCCGCGATTCAGAGGGATGCCTTCGATCGAGATTCCAGAGACGACAATTCCATGGGAAACTTGTATATTAATCCGGAGTTTTCTAACAAAATAAATGGGAATTCCGTGGACCAAAATGGACACTCGGAATAAGAGTATTAAAGAATAGAATTTGTCTAAAATATGAACCCTATTTCTTTTAAAATTCCACGATTTAAAGGGGTGCCTTCAATCGAGATTCCAGAGACGACAATTCCCTGGGAAACTTGTATACTGATCCGGACTTTTCTAACAAAATAAATGGGAATTCCGTGGACCAAAATGGACACTCCGAATAAGAATATTAAAGAATACAAATCATCCAAAAATTTGAAAGCTATTTTCTAAAATATCCGCGATTCAGTGGGGTGCCTTCGATCGAGGTTCCAGAGAAGAAAATTCCCTCAAAAATCAATATATCAATTCCACGTTTTCTGACAAAATAAATCAGAATTCCTTCGACCAAAAGGGATACTCCGAATAAGAATATTATAAAATACTATTCATGCAAAAATCGGAACGCTATTTTCTAAAATTTCCGCGATTCAAAGGGATGCCTTCTATCGAAATTCTATGGACGACAATTCCCTCGGAAATCTCTACATTAATTCCAAGTTTTCCAACAAAATAAATCAGAATTCCTTCGACCAAAAGCGCTACTCCGAATATAAACATTAAATAATATACTGCTTCATCCAAAAATCTGAAATAGCAAATTCACCGATCAAATTTTCTCAACGCAAGAATTTTTCCTACGATATTGTATCCTATCACGGGAAATTCCCTAGATTTCGCGAAACCCCGTGTCGAGAAATCCCGAATACTCTAATTTCGCGAACACGGAATTTACCCGAGTTACTCAAAGATACTCGTGCGATACCGATACCGGGAAGAAAATGTTCGGTGACTATAAACTTTCCAGTAACATGGTCGTGGAAAGGATTTCCTCTGCGCAAAAATGCATCTGCCTGCCCTTCGTTTCTCCGCAATTGCGCAAGCAGCTCGGTATGAGGATTCGCTACCAAGAAACGACGTTGCGCGGAGAGTAACGAGAAGAATGAAGCGCGGAGATTCCGATTCGCAACATTGCCTTTTAATAAATCAGCTAGAATCGAATGAGCCATTCTGTTTGTACAACAGGATCACGGCCGGAGAACACCGAGAGCGGGCAAATTCGCGTATGTTTTCGAACGAGCAATGTAAATCGAAGAGTATCGGGTAAAGGTGAAACAAAAAAGGGGCAAACGATGGGCAAACAAACCGATTACCATTTCAAATGAACATTAGAACAATGAAAAATAACGAGGCACAAGTGGCGAAAAATTATCGGTAAATCGGCTACTCTAACTACTCAGAATTCAACCATTTATAATACATTATTTACAATATAACTCCTAATAATATATAAAGATATGTCGGCTACTATAATTACTCATAATTCAACCATTTATAATGCATTATTTACAATATAACTCGTAATAATATATAACGATATATCGGCTATTTTAATTACCGGAAATTCAACCCCTCACGAGTGGTGAGTTTTCCCCGTTAAAACTGATAAAAATGAATTTCGTTCTCCTCATACCGAAATTATATCTAACACGATTTAACGTAATTTAAAGCGCGCGAAATTTGAACAAATTCTACAAATTTGTACAATTTTGTCGTTAATAAAATAAATACACAACGGAGTGAAATAATTCGAGTGAAATAATTTTACCACGCACAGTTTGTTGTAATTACATCGTAATACAGGGAATTAATGGATAAATCGTCCAGTCCTTTTCTCCAAAAATATTTATATTATAAATATCGCGCTAAACCCGATAAAAATGAATTACATTCTCCACATACTGAAATTATATTTAACACGATTTAACGTAATTTAAAGCGCGCGAAATTTGAACAAATTCTACAAATTTATAGAATTTTGTCGTTAATAAAATAAATACACAACGGAGTGGAATAATTGGAGTGAAATAATTTTACCATGCAGTTTCATGTAATTACCTCATAATACAGGGGATTAATCGATGAATCGTGGAATCTTTTTCTCTAAAAATATTTATATTACAAATATCGCGCTGGGAGTTGAGAAAATATGGCGATGTCTGTGGTGACTGAATGTTTATGTGGACTACGAGGACGAGGACCATAATTTCTTCTAGTAAATTCGTCAGAAATAATAACAAACGAGATTTATTTTATTTCACACTAGAACCACGGATGTATAGTAAGTAGGTTGATGTATTGTACCTAAATGATAATAATTATGGCGATACAGCGAAGACAAATAGCTACGTGTACCAATGTGTACAATGTTGACCTAAGTCACATGTTTCCCTGCGTTTTAAGTATGTTACGAATCAAAAAATTAATTAGGATGAAACTGCAAACTTGATTTAACGATTCCACCACCTACTACTTTGGAAAAAATTATTTTATGCTATACTAATATGAATTAATGCAACACGAAATAAATAATAAGAGTATCTCCATCGAATCTCTGACTTGGACCACAATTTTTCGATATTAATAAATCCTGATTGATACCTGAACAAAATTCACGCGTAATTTTATCAAATTCGCAGTTGCAAATTTTCGGAAACTGCGAAAATAAAATGTCTGGAAAAGTGATTTCATAATTCTTCTTCGTAATTCTAACTTTAACACTAGAACCACCGATGTGTAATAAGTACCTAAATATAATATACATTATTTATGATAATTGAATATTATTACGCAATACGTTGTTATATAAATCACAGTCGAATAAAGATCGATATTAATTTTGCCAAAAGCAACTGCAACTCCTCGGCAATTGCAGGGATGAAAAGTTTGAAACGATTTATTTTCAAGTTCTTTGGTGTTTCCAGTGTTAATACATATGTAATACACTCGTTCACACACTGTTACACTAAATGGTAACTCAAAATTGACTCGACTCGTTTAATTTTACATTAGATACGGTTCTCCACGATTATTAACGCGTTTTCTATTACAACAGTGGTTACCAGTCACCAACCCCTGTTTCCTTTTCAAAAATCTGCGCGATATAAATAAATAGAAAACATTGCGAAATGAAAAGTGCACGGTTTTTTCTCCGCCCCTCCTCCCCCTCCATCGCATTGTTCAATAATTCATTATATCCCAAGAATAATGGAAATTTTATTGTGGCCTGAGTGCAGCAGAGAAAAAGTGCGTGGCAGTGAACGTGTTAACGTATTAAACGGAATAAAAAATTACGGAACGATCATTTCGCGATCTTTCGCAATAAAGCGTTGCAATTTCCTCGTCTATTTCAATTTACCCACGCCTCGCACCGAAATATATTTAAGCACCGTTTGTAACCGAATAATAACAGCTGCTGGAAAAAGAGCGCATGTTCCAAGAACTTCTTTCAGCCGCTAAAAACCTTGCTCCAAAAGCGTGGCTGATAAAAACCAAGCAGACGAGTTAACCCGCGGAACAGGAAAGCGAAAAAAAAGAAAAAAAACGGGTGTTTCATTCAGAATCTTCTTTCGAACCTACTATTACGCAATTCCGATCAATTACCGTCAATTTTCGCTTTTCTACCACCGTTCACCCGGACGCGAATACGCAACCCCTTCGAGCGCAGAACCAATTCGCCCCCCGCGAATTTTTCGGGATCGAGTGTGCCGAAATAAATCGCGCAATCGCGGGAAAATTAAATTTCATACGTGAATAATATAACGCGTGTCGTCCCATCAGGTGTGAGCTCCGAATAGGGTGTGAAAAATTAAAATATTCGAGATTATATATTTCCCGGTAATAACGGGGGTATTGGGGTACAGGTACCAGGTACAGAGAAGACAATTCTCTCGGAAATTTCTTGGTACTCCAAAATTTCCTAACAAAATACAAGAGAATTCCTTAGACCAAGAGGGATACTCCGAATAAAAATATTAAAGAACACGATTCGTCGCCATTTTCTAAAATATCCGCAACTCAAAGGGGTGCCTGCTATAGAGATTTCAGAGAAGAAAATGCCCTCGAAAGCCTGCATATTAATTCTAAATTTTTGTAACAAAATCAATGATAATTCCTTCAACCAAAAGGGATACTCCGAATAAGAGTATTATAGGATATGATTCATCTAAAAATTTGAACGCCATTTTCTAAAATTTCTACGATTCAAAGGGGTGCCTTCTATCGAAATTCTAGAGATGACAATTCGGTTGGGAATCTGTATATTAATTCCGAGTTTTCTAACAAACTAAATAGAAATTTCTTAGACCACAGGGGATACTTCGAATAGAAATATTAAAGAATACGATTCGTTGAAAAATCTGAACGATATTTTAAAGAATATATATTTCCCGGTGATATCGGCGGTGTTAGGGTACCGGTACCAGGTTTAGATGAAAAATGACCAAAAGTTTTAACACGGATAGCGAGAAAAAAAGAAAACAAAATGAAATATTGATTTTTGGAAATGGAAATTCTTCTAATACATTTAGGTATGCTGAATTCGAATCTGGTAGCAAAACCTGCTTCCATTTTAGAGGTTCATGGGACAAATAAATAAAGAGCCACGAATCTTCGCGAGTTTTATGAAAATATTTTGAAGATAGTAATTTTTTCCGACATTTTTTCATAATTATCTTACATAGTATTAACCTGGTTGTTATCGTAATCAAATATGATTTATAATGGGACGATTTGTTTTTCCCTTGGCGAGATATAATTCAAAAATCGGTGATAATTATGTATCAAATATTTCGCGATACTCTATTGCCTGGATTAGCGGTAAACATTGAAGGTGTAAAGAGGAAACTTTTCCGGGAACCGAGCAACACCAACGTCAACACGTTAGCCGGGCCCCGTGCTCCGCTACTGGCCGGAGCATTGGCTAAAAGTCCTCGATTTTCACAACAGAACGCTTAGTCCGTTTTCGAATGTAAACAAAGGGATGGAATTCCTGGAAACGAGTAAGAAGCCTCGGGCGAAACGTCGTCGAAATTCCGTGTCCGCTCGGCCGAGCTCACTCGGCCACGAAAATAAATCGTAATTTATAATTTACGACTCCTAATATCGGATGATACTGTCACCCATTACTTCCTTCCGAGTCATATCTTCAACGGCCTACCGGAATCGCGTGGTTCTAATTATAGACACTGCTCGATCGATTAGATCGTCACGAAGAGTTCGTATATATAAAGATTCGCGAGAAAAATTAAGTCGATACTAAAGCGGTTAATAAATCGGATATAAAACGCTGAGCGGTAAGAAAGAATAAAATACGAAAGAAAATATGGAAGAAAATAGGTAAGAAAACAGATAGAAGAAAATGATAAGGACTCACCTTACTCTGCACGTAGTCGAGGGCGAGCATGCAATCCGAATATCCGCTCTCTGTTTTGATGGTGGTGCCGCCTTGTCCTGGGCCGGTGGAGCAGAACCCGGAACCGACGACTCCGACGGGGCCCCCGAGGCCGGCTGCCGCCGCCGCCGCGACGCTGTCCCGGTACCACGGATACATATCTCACTAGAACACCTATGCAAAGTCACCCGACAGCGTACTCCCGTTCAAACACTGTATTCTCGTGGACGAGAAATTTGTTCGGCACCGTAGAACAGTCCCGAGGCACCACGGTTCCTTGTTACGTCACTGCGAAGAATTGGTCGCAATGGCGGTACCGATTTGACTCCCAACCGCTTCCGGATCGAACTTGATCCACGCGGACAACGTCCAGTTCCTCGTTCCCTATGTCGCGTCTCGTGGCGTGAAACAGCGACCAGCACACTTTCGAGAAGATTCACTGCGTTCCGATAGACAGTCTCGTCCCGTTTCCACGCATCTCGCACTCAAACTTTCAACCCTCGACGTAATATCGAGGCAAAACTATTACGCACTATTTGCACGAACGTAAACCGCGTGATATACGTTCTGAAGAACGCGACGATAATCGGAAGCACCAACTATGGCGTACGTGTTACGCCGCGAACAACCGAACTGGAAGTACGGAGAACTTTGTGCACGATGTAAACACGCCGTGTCCGTTACAGACGCGTCAAGGGTGAACCGCACTGGCCTATGTTTTCGCTGTCCACCTATCTCTTTCTCTCTTGCGCCGTCCGTGATTGGCTCGCGGCCTTCGATCAAGTCCGAACTCGCAAAGACCGTTGGTGTTAAAAATAATATCGTTCTACGGTCGATCTTTTGACTAGATTATTCCCTAATGTCTTCCCTCTTTGTCTATCTTACGCGTGCCCGTATCTCTGTCTCTCTCTTTCTTCCTTTCTCTCTTAGCATCACACGCCTTAGCACAATCGACTCGCACTTTTCTTACGAAAAGTCTCGATCGAACGTGAATTATTGCACACTTGTTACTCGCGATATTGCACTTGGAAACTGCACTTTTGTTTACCGTATTTCTCTCTCTTCCTCTCTCTTTCTCTTTCGTTCGCCCAAGCTCCCTCAGGACGTCCCTGTGATCGGCTCCGTCGACCGTTGGACTTCGTTCCCCACTGTCATTGCACTCCTCACCGCGTCGCCATCGACTGTCACTCGCATTTACAGGTTAGCCGCTCGCACGACGCTCGAACCACGTTCCATGATCGCGTTTCTCGAGCACCGGGAAGCGCAGAATGACTCGCGAGATGACTACCGGCTTACCATCGAAACGTCGACCACCTCCGGAACAACGGTCCATACAGCGAGGCTGGCGTGTCTCATGATACCAGTAGCTCGGAACCGTTCACTTGCTCACCGAGTCGCTTGTCAAAGCACACAGGTCCTTTGGTTACACGTCCTAGCTCACTGTCCGAGAGATTCGAACGCCCAATTCCGCGGGGAGGATGGTATCGCAACCGCGGCCATCTTACCGGCGACCGAAAGTGGCGGGAAAACGTTGCCACCGGAAAAGCGACCGAGGTTTTTCTCGCCGGCGTCCTCTCGCGGATGCTGTCGGTTGACCACCCTCTCTCGCTGCTCGGCTAGCACGCGTCTCCTATTGGAAAGCGGAGACCACCCTTGCTCTTTTTTTTCTGGTTGTGACGAGCGAGGAAAAAACAGAACCGGCGGGGTCCGGAAATCGTGAACCGTGGACCGCGGACGCGGTTGCAGCACTGACGCGGGAGTCGCGATTCGAACAACCGTTCGGCCGTGCTCGGCTCTCTTCGGAAATCCTCGGCTCTGCCCCTCGCGATACATCGCGAGTTGCTCGTGCTGCGAGGATAGTGGTGGGGGTAACGAGCTGCCACGGTGGGATTAGAGGAAAGGGTGGGGAAACGGGCGGGTTTTCTCTCTCTCTTATTATCCCCTTCTCTTTCCTAATGCTTCCTTCCTTGTCGCACTCGTTACTGAATATATCGTTCGAATTTCCCTAATTATTTCGATATCGCTGGAGATTGCTTTTAATAAAGCGAACGTTTCGGAGCAAAATTAATAGAAACGAGATAACAAAGTCTCGAAATGGTGGAAAAGACGCCCGATCGTCGGTTATTTCGCGACAAAAAATATTTTTCCACTTTTCTATTATTCGATGATGAACAAATTTATCGCTCATCCATTTAATTTATGCTAAGACTCGTTCTCGTAGGAGAGGAACACACCGTGACATTAATTACGAAGAATACGAAAGAACATCAGAGTATGAGGATGAGTCACTTCTTTCATATCTGTTTCAGGGAAGCAACAAAAACGGAGCATACTCCAAAAAACTAGGACTTTTTTTCACGACGTTTATCTACCAATTCCGAGTAATCCTCGGGTGGTACAATCGACTTAATACTATTAAGAGTTCCAGGATCGTAAAAATGTCAAAAATTGAGCGGACACAAAGCTAGAACCATCCCATCGTGTAACTAATTAACTAATTATCCGATGCACGCTGGTCAGGCATAGACTACGGGTTTTTTATTAAAGCCACTATAAACATGATGAAGAACTGCTCGTTTGACTAGACTGTCCGAACAAGAACCGAGATGATAAGAGTATAATTCGATGAGCGGCAGAAGAACTTCTTGAATGGCGAACACGAGACTAGACCCTGACCTCCTACAACTTAATTTCACACTGGTGTACGCTTCGAGGAATAGGTTGGAAAAGGTCACGAGCATCACGAGGCATCATGCAAAAAGCCGCCCCTGAAACGGTCCACGAATTCCTGGGGAATTTCTTCGTAGCGAGAGAAAAAACGGTCCCTAGGATAAAAAGTCACCCCACCGAGACGAGGGGTCGGTGAACGTCTGCGGAGAAGCATCTCTTGAATCAATCTCTTCTTATTTGTCTGCCACTTGTCATTCATCGTTATGCACGGCTTCGACGATTAATAATTATCGAACAAACGTGCAAACAACCAAGATCCACGCAGCGTCCATCGACGTTGAAAAATGGTCACTCAATGGTCACACGGGTCGTTGTAAATTTCTTCGACAATAGACAGCTTCGCGAGTATGGTCTTCCTGTGCCAAAAGCGAATGAAAATTACGAATATCGTTTAAGAGAAAAGATACCTCAGATTTCGTGCTCCAATTCCCTGCGAAATCCCTTCGAGTACAGCGTCCAAGTTTGAAGCTTAAGCACTTTCCAGGTCGTCCATTTGTAAAAAGATATCCTGCAGGAAGCATCGTCATCGATCCCTACGACGTGGTCCAAAAAAGAGCTATAACCACAAATCTTATTGCCAAGGGTGGAGGCAATTCGGTAGGGGGTTGATGGTCACGGTTACAGGGTCACCGGACCCAAGATGCTCCACTTTCTTAAATGTCCCCGTAGTTAATAGCCCGGTAGTTCTGTAGGTCAGTACTGAAGTAAATACCGAAGACTGCTTCGCCAGCTCCTGAAACAGAAGAAAGAATATCGTGAGAGGGTGGAAAATATATCTTGTACCGAATACGATGAATTTGTAACGAAGCCCCTTGGCTCCATTACAAAAGTCCAAGCTTCAACTTGACAGACCCGAGCAATTATCGAAGATCACACACCTAACCTTAATCCAAATTACCCTTAAACCCTAGCCTCTTCTTGGAGGACTCTGAAAGAAGAGAGCCTGACAAAGGCTACCCCAATTCCGGTCATATCTGCGTCACCTCTCGATGGCTACATGCTCAATTTTTGGAGCACCAACGTAGCCCGATGGCTACGACAGACCCGATGTCTCCAAGATGAAGTCACTCACCCCAAACGATGACCGTTTAAAGGCGGATCGTTGACTCGTGCCGAAGAAACGAAGAATCACCCCAGACCACTAGCCGGATCACCCAATTTCCCCGTATTCGCGACGAAGCGTCCGAACGGAAGGGTACGTCGACCTTGAATCGCTCGTCCACCCTATATTCAACCGTTTCCCAGTTTCTTTCCCCGGTGGAAAGGACCTAGGAGAAGCTTGGTCGTCTTCGACCCCCGCGGCGTGCTCCAAAAACAAGCTATAACCACAAATCTTATCGCCGGGCCGCGGGGCGAAGTAGAAGAAGGCGCTAGAGGGTGGCTGGTTAGGTTCAAGGGGGAGTTCGTCCCACCTTCTGAGCTACCTAACAAGTAGCCTGTAAGAAGAGCCGTTTCGCCCGGTGATTCGTGCTCGTGGAGCTGCCGGCGGCGTCGTAGCTGGCCGGAGGAAAAACTGCGACACGGTTTTTCGGCCAACGAGAGACTCCCCCGAAGTTCAAGGCCATCCTCGAAGAAAAGAGAGGGGTACTTTTTTGTTTTCATCCTCTGGCTTTGCGACGGGAGAGAGAGAGAATGACCGACAGACCGACAGACCCAGCTGGCTGTCTCGACGTCTAGTTTAAGCTGCCAGGCCATTTTTTCCGCACCTGTATAAGAGTACCCTCTGCGACCTCGCGAGGTCAAAGGGTCGGTCACAGGTTACGTATTCGAGGAATCTCCACGGGGTTAGGTTCGGGGAAAGCCACGAGTACGAGAACCATTTTACCGTCGTTCGATACCGCCGAGGTACGCCGTCCGCTGCACGCCATTTTCTAAACGTTGCATTGCACCTGTACCGTGTGTTCTCCTATAGCTGTCTCTCTCGTTTGCTAACCACTTTTCTATTTTTTGGAGCACCCTTCTCAATTCTCCTACCTTTAATTTAATTTTCGCTATTATTTGTCTTTGAAATTTCTTTTATTAGAAATCATTCTGTACGAGCCATTTTGTTGGAAGTTTTTACTGCTCTTTATAAGGAAATATTCGGACGTGACAGATTATTTTGTCATTGATCACGAATGAGGAATTATATCTGCAAAAATAGTCGGGACTAGAAGAAATCCTTGTCGGGTACTTGCGAGCAATAGAATTCTAGAGGAAGTGACCATTATTAACCACGGGTTGAGTAAAGAATAAACACGGAACCTGCAGGTAGTCGGCCAAGGGGTAGCTACCGGAATGGAGCAGCCTCCGCCATTTTGGTAGCCACGAAAATCGAAGAGTAGAGGAAGGTTCCATCACTCCTGATAAATCGGTTATCATGCTTCTATATTCTTCTATGAACCTCCACGTATGATACCTAACTTGGAAGAACAACCATCATCGACCAAATATTCGCAAGTATTTTACATTCGAGTCTTCTTCCTCTTCGAGACAACGTTCAACGGTTTCGTACCCTGCTCTATCCTAAAATTTTCGTGCATCTGCACATTTTCAATTTTTATGAGATACCAGAGATAAATATGTAAAGAAAATAACAGAAAATCTTCCAAGGGGCTAGAAGTTACGAGAATTTCAACCCCGGTCGTTCCGCTCGTATTTCAATAATGGAAAAAAATAAAAACTATACTTTAATTATGTTTTTGGCCAGTATATCGCGCGAATAAAAGCAGCGAGAGAAGGTAAGACTTGTTCGATATAGCACCCATAGCATAATCAGAGATTCGCATTCTGCTCGCGAAATGGGTGGAAAAAATCGGAGCCAAGCGCTAGGAAGCGTCGGCATTGATCGTGCAAGCTGGTCCAGGATCGCGGCCATCTTCTTCCTGCCGGTTTTCACTGACCAATCGACCGGGCGAACCGGGCGAAATTTGAAAAATCCCGGGACGAATCGTCCGAATGGTGCTCGTTGGTCGTTCCTCGTCGGCCATGTTGCCCGCGAACGGGGGCAGAGGAAGAGGGGCAAAAGAGGAGGCCGGCCAAGTAACAAGAAATCTTGAAACAGAGCAAAAGGGTGGAGACGGAGATTAATGAGAAACGAATCCGGACGAGAAAGGCGAGAGGCGAGGAGAGCTGGACGAGAACCGAAGATCGAGGAGCAGCCTTCGAACCTGATCCTCCAAAAGGGTTCGCCATGTTGGAAGGGAAATAGACGACCTCCCTGTACCATTGGCTTAGGTCAGGGTTAAACTCCGACTTTTCCAGGTAAACCTTGGAAATATCTTCCACTTTTCGTCCCTTTCGTCGCGCAAATTAGTTCAGCGTTATTGCAAACTCTTTCCGACCCATCTTCTCGTCCTCGAACCCCCCAAAAACAGACCCTGAAATAATTCCTATCGTTTCCATGTGATACTCGACACTCGCATCGACCAGTTTCCACGCAAATTACCACACGACATCGCACCAGAGCCGTCTGACGAGCAGAGATCGTCCATTTTTTCCACCCCCGAGTCGCAGCCCGTGGATATCAGCGATCCGCAACCCTGTCGGAGCCGCGGCTCATGTATAATTAATTAAATGGATACGCAATTTCGATTGCAAGAGGCAGCGAAAGCTGGTACACACCCCGTTCCTCGCAGAGAGGGAGGGCTTGCTCATTTAGAAAATGAAATTGCACAAGAGGGCGTGCACCCACCCCGGGGAACATGCGCACCTCGTTACATCATCCCGCTTAGGTATCTCGCAAGTCTGGCGCTTCGATCCTCCTCCGAATGACTCTTCCCTTGTCCTCCTGGTTCCCGCTATTGCCAGAGGAAAATGGAGGTGGCCTTTTTGCAGCCGGTCGCATCGACGTGCTTGCCGTTTTAAAGCCTGCCGGGGGATGAATTTTGTTTATGGCCGGTACCATTAACCAGACTCGCGGATATGAACTCGGGAACGGGAGAAATGAAAGTTGGAGTGTCTTGCTCCTTCATAAGTGTTCCTTCATTTCCCCTCTCGCAAAAAGCTCCTCCGGTATTTCATCGACGTTTTTAACTCCGTCTCGTGCCTCTGGTCTACTCGAACTCTCGATTCCTCGCGATCCAAATACTGAAAATTCATTCTCCAGTAAACAGATGGACCCTGGAGAATCTCCAAAGACCCGAACCACCCCTTGGATCCATCTTGGAAGTCATAGTCGAGCGAAATCAATCGCGTGGAGCGTCCACGTTGGAACGTCTGCACTCTACTGTGCCCTCAACCGATCTAGGGGTAATGCAAAGTACTCCTCGTCGAGGAGGAACCAGGATCGCGAGGTATCGCGTACGCTGCGGGAGGAGAGAAGCCGGTTGTAGAAAAAGGAAAAACGGGGCCATAGATTCGGTGCTCGTTGGAGGATTCGTTTTTTGCGATGGTCTCGCGGTGTCGGCCGCGAGAGGATCCTTCGCAGATGGCGCGAGCACCGGAGGAACTAGTGATTAATTAAAACTCGTTTCCGCGGCTTCCGTGCCGGCGGCGAACTCGGTGGCACGGAGCGCAGAGGCCGCGGGGGCAGGGGGTTGCTCGACTTACGCCTTGGACCAAGCCGTGGGTGGCCGCACCCCCTGGAGGAAAGGGGTTGGTCCTCGGGAGGAAGCGACTCTCTCGTGCAGGTCTTGGACTGAACGGAGAGCTGGCATGCGCACCTCACGCTGCCATCGCGAAACCCATCCCTCTGTGCGCTCGCGAGGGGTGGTATGGGGGTGGACGCGACCCGGACAGCCACACCTGTGCAGCTAGGATTCGAGGCTCGGGGTGTAACTGCCGGCTCGGGGCCCCTTCTCGAAGGCCGATGCTGATTTTGGAGGTGATTAATGGCAAAGGTCGGTGGATGTCGATGAGGCAAGAAATATCAATGTTTCGGTTTAATAAGGGTGGTTCTTGCGGCGTATATTTTTCACTCGCGATAGAGAGGCCGGGCTTTTTGGCGGGCGAATCGATAAGAAAGCCGCGAGGCTGGATGCAACGTAGAGCACGTTTTTGCCCCCCGGATGGCAAAGGAAGCCCGAAGTTTAATTAAAATAGTTGAACGATGCACGACGCGTGGTCCAATACGGGTGGTTGCAGTGTTCGCAGCCAATTAAAGGAGCAGCGTGCATCTCTAACAGGCAGTGGCTCAAAAACGACGAATTCCTCTAAACGAAACGATCGGGGAGAAGAGGAGAAGGCCTGGCTGAGCGAGGCCACGAAAGATCGTATTAATCGCGGAACGGAAAGAGGAAAGCAGAAAAATGATAGACGAGCTTGTGCGCGTGGTTGGAGAAAAGGAGCAACAGCAACGGTGGTTGGCAAAAGGAAGAGAAGGAGTCGGGGAGGAGAATTTCTATCGGTCGCAGAAGAGGAGCAAGGATTCAGAGAAATCCGTGGAAAAACGAGGGCCGGCCGAGGGAGAGAAACAAGGAAACGGCGTCGAAAGATAGTGGAGGATTCGCTATCAGTCGGCGAAGAGGGACAAGAAGCCAGAGGATCTAACGAAGAGGGCCAGAGCGGTTGGCGATGGACAGAGAAGGGATCGCGGACGTTGGAGCAACGAGAAGCCAGCGTCGTTGGTAGATACGTACGTATGTACGTACGGTAGCATGGAAAGAGCGCCGCGTGGAAAGAGAAACGAGGAAGCATCGGCGTCGTCTCAGAGGCTGAAGCGAGAGGCCGTTGGAACCGGAGAGGAGAGAAGAGGACGAGAGACGACGGCGTCGAGGGAGAGGCAAAGCTGGAGGATCGAAGGAGGGACGAGGAAAGAACAGGGAGGACCGACCACGATGAGGTCGATGAGGAAGGCAGCCTCGGTCGGCGCACTCAGAGGCGTAACCAGCAGCCTCGACTCGATTGGTCGAGAACGGAGCAGCCTGGTTTCCACCCATCGCAGGCGCAAGTCTAAAAAAAATGCTGACCCCCTCCAGGAGGTGGAAAGCGAACTGGAGGAAGGAGCTGGAAGGTGGACAACAGAGAGGAAAGGCACGAAAAGGAGCCAGACAGGAGCCGCTTTGGGACTCCGGAGGCCAGCTGGTCCTCCGTTCCTTCGGCAACCCCGCCCGAGGGTTGACTTCCAGATCCCTCCAGCCCTCGACCGCCGCCATCACCGCCTTCCAACCGACCCCCTTCGCCCCTCGGCCGCCAGGGGGTTATACCGAATCCCGGATCTCGTCCAGCTCCCCGTGGCATCGCTCTTCCTTTTTCGTCTCGCGCCAGTGCGAGAGGGTTTCGTCGTTTCCGAAGGAGCTTGAATGTTTTAAAAGGGGTTGGCCGCGGGCACCAGGGGTTCGCGGCGGAGCATCCGCGGACCGGTTGCTCGTTTTTGAAAGCGTTTTCGAGCGGATGCTTTAGGAAGCCGCGTTTTTGCCACCAGCCTCTCTGGATGCCTGCTTGCGATCTGGCATGCAGCCGGCCGCTGTTTTGAATTCTGATGGCTAATTGACCGGTTAGCGTACGTGATTTCTGGTACCGCGTTTCGGTACCACCACCCGGGTCCCGATCCGCCTCGCTTGATAAGGAAGATCGCGATACGCGGCTTCCAGGGAGAAGAGGATTCCACGAGGCTGACCGAAGCGTCGATTTATCTCTGATACGTTATTTCCATTTCATTTGATGACAGAGTTCGAATGGCTGCCACGCGGCGCAACCGAGGGGCACCGAGGACCCCTAAGATCGCGACGGAGAGAGATCGTTTAAAGCTTTTTTCTCGGCTCGATCGATCGTTTTTGATCGAGCAAATCGACGGCAAAGATGGACGCGGGTCTTTCGGCCATCCGCAGCCATTTCTCCGGCTAAAACGCGGCCAACTTTTTTCACCCCGACCCCCGCCTTCCTTAGAATACTTCGTTTCGGATTACTTAAAGGCTGACAGAATGCGATTCCACGTGCATCCCCTCAGAATTTTAGTTCCAATTCCAGTTGCCGCAAAAGGCCGAGGAATGTGCCAGGCCAAACTCAATGTCTACCTGGAGACAGCCGCCTGGAACGCCGCGCGGCATCCTAATTTTATTTCGGACCGTTTTCAGCTCATTTCGGGCCCCGACAGTCGCGCGACTGCTCGTTAGGCGTCCCTGCTCGCGACTTTCGTCCGTTTCGCCGTCAAAATCCAACCTTTCCGACTCGTTCGAGCTCTCGCGAGCTTCCGTTGACCTGCTAGCTCTCGCGTTCCTCGAAACGCGCATGGTTCACAGCAATTTGCGAGAAATCTTTCAAAAATTCCCTCAAAATTCGACTTTCGTCGTTAAAATCCTCCCTCTCCAACTCTTCCCAGCTTTCGCGAGCTTCCACTGACCTCTTAGCTCCCGCGTTTCTCGAATCGCGTATGGTTGACAGCAATTTGCGAGAAATCCTTAAAAAATCCCTTAAAATTCGACTTTCGCCGTTAAAATCCTCTCTTTCCAACTCTTCCCAAGTTTCGCGAGCTTCCATTGACCTCTTACCTCTCTCGTTCCTCGAAACGTGCATGGTTGACAGCAATTTGCGAGAAATCCTTAAAAAATCCCTTAAAATTCGATTTTCACCGGGGATCTTTCGAGTATCGGATTCAACGAAGATTCACCGTGCAGGATCGATAGATCGATGAATTTGATTTAAGGAATAACGGGTAGGTTAGACGGAAACGCAGCAGAGGTTGGTCGAATCCGCTTCGAACCGGCAGCGCGGCTAGCCTATCGCCGCGAAGATCTTCAGCTTCGCTGCGCCTTTTCTTATTCCCATATACACCGGGGCTAATTACAGCATGGCGATTCAACGAGCGCTTTTCCATAGAGGGAAATGGAATTTTCTCGGCGCGCCGGAGTTCAAAGTCGTCGGTCTTTCCTGGAGGCCGGAAAGACCGTGCGAGTCAACGGACTCGTGCTCGTCGAGTACCGTTCCGGCCACGAATATCGACGTCTCCGCGCGTTTGCCCACAGTTTAATGCCGCTACTAAATCAATCTCACCAACGGGATGCTCGAAAACACGGCTGCGATGGGTTAACGATTCGTAATGGGAACCTATTCGCCGGGAGGAGTAAAAAGGAATTAAGCACGGCGAGATCTAAGACGGAATTTCGTCGGATGAAACGTATTAGCGCGTCGGTGCCGTGCATGGAACGACGCTTAAACCGGGCTCTTTGATCGCGGGGTTAAAAATCGAGACGGACAGGTGTGATAGAATTTATTTCCGTTAGAAACGCTGGTGCTAAAAAATTGTAGATCCCTACATCACTAGGATTACCGACATCGCGGGTCACTGGTGAAAGGAACTAGCAGGATGACCCCGTTCGAGGATCACGAGTCGGTGAGAAATTTCGAATGCGTCAAAAATTAACAAATCCCTAGATAACCCTAGATGCCAGAGACTCTGGAGAAACTCTATTTTGATTTGCGAACGGAGGCAAATTTCTTGCGCGAATTACTCGCAGAGGGTGCGAATAATCCTCGGACGTAGGAACAAGAGGATCGTCGGAGGTTCACTCTCGATTTACCCCAAGAACGCGGGGATTCCCGGGAAACGCACGGAGAGCACTGATAACTCGCCTAACGATCGTCTCGAGGACGTGAAAAATCGCGAGTCACGGGAAAAGGGGAATCCCCGGCGAGAGGGTGGAAGGACAGCGAGCAGGGCCATGCGAGATTACGCGGCACAATCCGCAAACGAGCGAACTTAGGCCGCGTTCTAATTGCGAATATGACTGTGCTTAATTTCCCCCATCGTCGTTGCACGCGGAATCAACGTCACCCGATAGAATTATCGTTCCCGAGGTTCCTTCGCGCGAACCCGTCGTTCGTGGTAGTTCGAAACCACGTCGTCTGGTAAATAGTACCTCCATGTCGAACGATTAAACTTTCCCCACTCTTTTCCTCGCGATCGACGCGAAACATTGTTTCGAGCGACCAAAATCGTGGAACGCGCGGTCCAAATCCGGCGTGGAAATTCGATTCGCGACATTGGCGAGACGATTCCTGTTTAAAGGAAATAAAAGGGAGGAAAAAAGAGGGGAAAAGAAATAGCGAAAGAATAGGAAGGAAAAAGAAGAGCGGAACGGTGCCTCCTACGCTGGAAGGAGCGGAGCGCGCGAAACAAGAAGCCGATGACCAAGTTTAAATCCGTGGCTCGTGCGTCGACCGCGTCCGTTAGGTGTTACTGACACCTACTCCAAGTTGAAAGGCCTCTCGTTCCCTCGAAACGTCCGCTGCTTCGTTAGCCCCCTGAAAAGCTACGGGACTTGCGACAATTCATCTCTCGTATTAACGCATTGCGTATGTGTGACGAGATGTCTCGTCTTTAGCAAACCGAACGTTGTGGTCAGGCTACGGGATACCTCGTTTCCAGGTTTCTTCGACTCAGTCGATGATTTGAGGAATTAAAAATAGATTTTCCCGTTGCGTTAACAGGATATCGAAGTGTCGCGAATTCCCCTAACAAATGGTTAGCGAAGAAAATACCAAATGCGAATTAAAGAAGTGCATATATGCATCGTATAAAGTGTCTTCGCGTTAACAGGAATGTGTTAACAGGCTCGATAAATGGATAGTAAACACCTTGGAGTAATTGTGATCACTACTTTGGATCTCCATCGACCTTCCACTCTCGCTGGGTGCATCCAGGTGCGGAGGATAAATGAAGAACGGAGCGCGGAGGACATTTCCCTAGGCGTTTCCCCTAGACGCCGCAACCTGCCGAGGCAACGGACCAGATCGGTTTCGGTTTCAGCCGATACGCGTCGCTTCGTTTCCCCGACTGAACAACCGATCGTTGAACGGTCAGGGTATTCGTTTGAATACCCATGCAGAGGAATAAAGAAGCGGGGAATAGCGTGGAGAGGCTCTGGCTGGCAGCTAGAATCGCGACAAAGAAACGCGTTAAAATAAATACGCGGCGGAGGGCGAGCGCTGTTAAACCGAATGAATATTTCCCGAGAGCGATCCAATTACGCGTACATTTGCTGATCGTCCTGTAAAACACACCCCGTGCCACATGTACACGACACGTCCGCCGCCGACTGCTCCTCCTCCACCCCCGTGCAGCCCCATACACGCGCAGAAATATCCACGCGAGGCATAATGCCGGACGCAAGGCCGGCTCGCTGGACGCAATTATCCCATTTAAATTAAGCCGCATAATTGGACGGCCGTCTATTCACACTCGTAAAGCAACCGCGCGAGCTTTTACAGCCCTGCGCAGCCGAGGCAAGGATGAATTTAAGAAGGCTCGAGCCGCTTCGCGGTGGAAAAAAGAGGGTTGCAGCGGACGGAGGGTAGAAAGAGAGGGCGGTTCCCTCTGGTTGAAAGGATGCTGCTACTGTTCGCCGCTACGAAACGATTTCGTCTTTTCTCCCTCTCTCTCTCCTTTTCTCCTTTTTACCCTAACCCCTCTTCCACCTTTCTTCCTCCATCTTCCGGCCCACGTTCTCCCTCTCCCTCACTCTCTCTCCTTTTTTCTTCTCTTTTCCAACCGCTATCTCGTGTATTTTTTTCTCGCTCCCCTTGACGTCTCTGTCTTTTGTTTTTCGAGGCTGCTCCCGGGTGGAACGAGCTTCTGGGTTACGTATCACAGTTGATGAAGGCAAAGACGTTTGCTTTCTTTTTTATTTCCCTTCCTCCTCTTTTTCTCCGCTTTCTCTTCCTTTTTTCCCCGCGCTTTTTGCCAACGGGAGCACGGCTTCGGTAAAGAATTTATCACGGTACGGAGTAGTTTAAGTCTCGTAGAAACCAGAGCTCCCGGCCATCGATTCTCTTCCGTTCTTCCTGATCCCGGGATCAACGAGCGGGCTAATTTCCGCGTTGCTCCTGGCGCCGGCTGATTCCCGATTCCCTTTTTAAAACGTCCCGCTAATCCGCGGACAACGCCAGGCCGAAATTAACGTCCGACCTTCTACCGTTAACGTCGCCTTCCCGACCGCTAATTACCCTCTCCGACGAAACAATCGCGCCGCAATGACTAATTACGCTCGTCCCACGCGGACCTTATCCCGACAGCCTTCTCAAATTTTCCGCCATTTCCCGGCCTCGTTCGTCGCCTCGTTTACGCCTTTTCCCGGCCTAACGGAATAAGCCTTTCTCGCCATTTTTATTCCGCGAATTTTATTTTTATTCCGAAAATTTTACTATTTTTATTGATGACCTCTTACCTCTCTCGTTCCTCGAAACGTGCATGGTTGACAGCAATTTGCGAGAAATCCTTAAAAAATCCCTTAAAATTCGATTTTCACCGGGGATCTTTCGAGTATCGGATTCAACGAAGATTCACCGTGCAGGATCGATAGATCGATGAATTTGATTTAAGGAATAACGGGTAGGTTAGACGGAAACGCAGCAGAGGTTGGTCGAATCCGCTTCGAACCGGCAGCGCGGCTAGCCTATCGCCGCGAAGATCTTCAGCTTCGCTGCGCCTTTTCTTATTCCCATATACACCGGGGCTAATTACAGCATGGCGATTCAACGAGCGCTTTTCCATAGAGGGAAATGGAATTTTCTCGGCGCGCCGGAGTTCAAAGTCGTCGGTCTTTCCTGGAGGCCGGAAAGACCGTGCGAGTCAACGGACTCGTGCTCGTCGAGTACCGTTCCGGCCACGAATATCGACGTCTCCGCGCGTTTGCCCACAGTTTAATGCCGCTACTAAATCAATCTCACCAACGGGATGCTCGAAAACACGGCTGCGATGGGTTAACGATTCGTAATGGGAACCTATTCGCCGGGAGGAGTAAAAAGGAATTAAGCACGGCGAGATCTAAGACGGAATTTCGTCGGATGAAACGTATTAGCGCGTCGGTGCCGTGCATGGAACGACGCTTAAACCGGGCTCTTTGATCGCGGGGTTAAAAATCGAGACGGACAGGTGTGATAGAATTTATTTCCGTTAGAAACGCTGGTGCTAAAAAATTGTAGATCCCTACATCACTAGGATTACCGACATCGCGGGTCACTGGTGAAAGGAACTAGCAGGATGACCCCGTTCGAGGATCACGAGTCGGTGAGAAATTTCGAATGCGTCAAAAATTAACAAATCCCTAGATAACCCTAGATGCCAGAGACTCTGGAGAAACTCTATTTTGATTTGCGAACGGAGGCAAATTTCTTGCGCGAATTACTCGCAGAGGGTGCGAATAATCCTCGGACGTAGGAACAAGAGGATCGTCGGAGGTTCACTCTCGATTTACCCCAAGAACGCGGGGATTCCCGGGAAACGCACGGAGAGCACTGATAACTCGCCTAACGATCGTCTCGAGGACGTGAAAAATCGCGAGTCACGGGAAAAGGGGAATCCCCGGCGAGAGGGTGGAAGGACAGCGAGCAGGGCCATGCGAGATTACGCGGCACAATCCGCAAACGAGCGAACTTAGGCCGCGTTCTAATTGCGAATATGACTGTGCTTAATTTCCCCCATCGTCGTTGCACGCGGAATCAACGTCACCCGATAGAATTATCGTTCCCGAGGTTCCTTCGCGCGAACCCGTCGTTCGTGGTAGTTCGAAACCACGTCGTCTGGTAAATAGTACCTCCATGTCGAACGATTAAACTTTCCCCACTCTTTTCCTCGCGATCGACGCGAAACATCGTTTCGAGCGACCAAAATCGTGGAACGCGCGGTCCAAATCCGGCGTGGAAATTCGATTCGCGACATTGGCGAGACGATTCCTGTTTAAAGGAAATAAAAGGGAGGAAAAAAGAGGGGAAAAGAAATAGCGAAAGAATAGGAAGGAAAAAGAAGAGCGGAACGGTGCCTCCTACGCTGGAAGGAGCGGAGCGCGCGAAACAAGAAGCCGATGACCAAGTTTAAATCCGTGGCTCGTGCGTCGACCGCGTCCGTTAGGTGTTACTGACACCTACTCCAAGTTGAAAGGCCTCTCGTTCCCTCGAAACGTCCGCTGCTTCGTTAGCCCCCTGAAAAGCTACGGGACTTGCGACAATTCATCTCTCGTATTAACGCATTGCGTATGTGTGACGAGATGTCTCGTCTTTAGCAAACCGAACGTTGTGGTCAGGCTACGGGATACCTCGTTTCCAGGTTTCTTCGACTCAGTCGATGATTTGAGGAATTAAAAATAGATTTTCCCGTTGCGTTAACAGGATATCGAAGTGTCGCGAATTCCCCTAACAAATGGTTAGCGAAGAAAATACCAAATGCGAATTAAAGAAGTGCATATATGCATCGTATAAAGTGTCTTCGCGTTAACAGGAATGTGTTAACAGGCTCGATAAATGGATAGTAAACACCTTGGAGTAATTGTGATCACTACTTTGGATCTCCATCGACCTTCCACTCTCGCTGGGTGCATCCAGGTGCGGAGGATAAATGAAGAACGGAGCGCGGAGGACATTTCCCTAGGCGTTTCCCCTAGACGCCGCAACCTGCCGAGGCAACGGACCAGATCGGTTTCGGTTTCAGCCGATACGCGTCGCTTCGTTTCCCCGACTGAACAACCGATCGTTGAACGGTCAGGGTATTCGTTTGAATACCCATGCAGAGGAATAAAGAAGCGGGGAATAGCGTGGAGAGGCTCTGGCTGGCAGCTAGAATCGCGACAAAGAAACGCGTTAAAATAAATACGCGGCGGAGGGCGAGCGCTGTTAAACCGAATGAATATTTCCCGAGAGCGATCCAATTACGCGTACATTTGCTGATCGTCCTGTAAAACACACCCCGTGCCACATGTACACGACACGTCCGCCGCCGACTGCTCCTCCTCCACCCCCGTGCAGCCCCATACACGCGCAGAAATATCCACGCGAGGCATAATGCCGGACGCAAGGCCGGCTCGCTGGACGCAATTATCCCATTTAAATTAAGCCGCATAATTGGACGGCCGTCTATTCACACTCGTAAAGCAACCGCGCGAGCTTTTACAGCCCTGCGCAGCCGAGGCAAGGATGAATTTAAGAAGGCTCGAGCCGCTTCGCGGTGGAAAAAAGAGGGTTGCAGCGGACGGAGGGTAGAAAGAGAGGGCGGTTCCCTCTGGTTGAAAGGATGCTGCTACTGTTCGCCGCTACGAAACGATTTCGTCTTTTCTCCCTCTCTCTCTCCTTTTCTCCTTTTTACCCTAACCCCTCTTCCACCTTTCTTCCTCCATCTTCCGGCCCACGTTCTCCCTCTCCCTCACTCTCTCTCCTTTTTTCTTCTCTTTTCCAACCGCTATCTCGTGTATTTTTTTCTCGCTCCCCTTGACGTCTCTGTCTTTTGTTTTTCGAGGCTGCTCCCGGGTGGAACGAGCTTCTGGGTTACGTATCACAGTTGATGAAGGCAAAGACGTTTGCTTTCTTTTTTATTTCCCTTCCTCCTCTTTTTCTCCGCTTTCTCTTCCTTTTTTCCCCGCGCTTTTTGCCAACGGGAGCACGGCTTCGGTAAAGAATTTATCACGGTACGGAGTAGTTTAAGTCTCGTAGAAACCAGAGCTCCCGGCCATCGATTCTCTTCCGTTCTTCCTGATCCCGGGATCAACGAGCGGGCTAATTTCCGCGTTGCTCCTGGCGCCGGCTGATTCCCGATTCCCTTTTTAAAACGTCCCGCTAATCCGCGGACAACGCCAGGCCGAAATTAACGTCCGACCTTCTACCGTTAACGTCGCCTTCCCGACCGCTAATTACCCTCTCCGACGAAACAATCGCGCCGCAATGACTAATTACGCTCGTCCCACGCGGACCTTATCCCGACAGCCTTCTCAAATTTTCCGCCATTTCCCGGCCTCGTTCGTCGCCTCGTTTACGCCTTTTCCCGGCCTAACGGAATAAGCCTTTCTCGCCATTTTTATTCCGCGAATTTTATTTTTATTCCGAAAATTTTACTATTTTTATTGCATAAGTTTTATTATTTTTATTCGACTCGTTCGCCTTTTTCCCTATCACGAGAGCTCGGAATCTGCCCCGAAACGGAGTAAGGAACGACGCGTTAGACTCCAAGTGTACCTTACCTACCGATTCGTTTTCTTCGAGGATAAATCAAACGGAATTGAATGGAATTAAATCGGAAGGGAAGAGGGTCAGAGTAGCAGAGGTAAAAAACGAGCTAACGATTTAATAAGAGGAATTAAGCGAACAGAGGCAACGTTCGAAATTGTTTCATTAACCGAGTTTACGCTCCGGCGAGCAAGGACCCCGAGACTTTCGTAGGACCAGGTCGAGGAATCCGGGGATGATCGGAATGCATCGATCGTCTAGGCGGGTCCGTGGATCTTTAAAGAGCGTTTCGGGGACAAGCGTTTCGGCGTGAGCAAAGGGCTTCCTGGAAAGTGCCGGAGAAGGCCCCGCGTTCCAGCGAAGGTGGTCCCCGATATCCAGAAGTCTCTATCTATTCTCGCCCCTCGCGAAAACGTGTTCGACTCGTGACGCGAACTGTTCTTCCCTCGTAAGGAGTTATCCGTGTATCTCTCCGTGTAAAAATGGGAGAAAAACAGGGTCAGGAAAATGGACGCGTGTCGGGGAGCACTGGGATTCTAGATCGATGGTCGAGCGATGATCCTCCGCGCGACGTCAATTAGCCTGTTAATGCAATCAGCAAATTGGCGCCAATGTCGCGGTCGACTGCTTTCCCACAAAGTTTCAAGCGGAAGATCGGCCCAATTACGCGTTAGAGCGATAATTGGTGAATTTATAGTCGGCTCCGTCTCGGTCGCTCGCTCCAGCGATCTCCTCCATTGGCCTGGGACGAGGAATTAATTGTCTAATTATCGTTAATACTGGCCCTCCGTCCAGGCCTCTCCTCTCCTCTCTCCAATTCCTCCATCGAAACACCGTTGCACCGACGTGTCGCACCGACTGACGCTGCGATTATTATAATATAGAGTGGAAGCCTGCATGATATCCGGAGGATCGGTACCAGGGCTGATCGCTGTTTGATCGGTGTGAAATAAAGATCGTTCGCTATGAGAAAACTAGCTACCTGATTCAATACTACTTATTAACTCCATTAGCAAATTAATCGGGTTAATTTTAATAGAAAATTCTCAGGTATAGCGATCGACGATTCGAGAGGGAACCAAGTTACTTTTCGACAGCGTTCGTGGATAATCAGAATGGATAAGTGTTGCAGAAATTTTGATTCGAAGCTGCATCAGGCGAATATTAACCCCCACAGTGGGTAATTTGAGAAAATTGCAAAAATTTGAGATAACAGTCGCTGCGATTATTAGATAGGAAACCTGCACGATATCTGGAGGATCGGTGCCACGGCTGATCGCAGTTTGATCGATCCACTATAGGAAAATCCGTTTCCCCATTCGATACTACTCGTTAACTCGACTGGCGAATTAATCAGGTTAATTTTATTAGATAATTCTCAAGTATCGCGATCGACGATTCGAGAGGGAACCAAGTTATTCTTTTGACAGCGTTCGCGAATAATCAGAGTGTATAGGTGTTGCGAAAATTTTGATTCGGAGCTGCATCAGGCGAATATTAGCCCCCACAGTGGGTAATTTGAGGAAATTGCAAAAATTCGAGGTAATAGTCGCGCGATTTCGCAAGACTCGTCGTCCATCATCGACGAACCGTGAAGACTGGAAAGTGTCGAAACCGTGCGACTATAATTCGCTGAAAATCCTCGAGCCTGCGCGACGACAAATTAAAAAAGTAGGCGAACAGGAGAAGAATCGGGGAAAAAAGATCGCACGACAAATCGATCTCTCTCCGCGCATCATGCTCCTCAGCTTCGCATAAATAAACTTGCTCCTTGTGCAAACTTCGCTTACCTTATTTCTTATTCCAATAACAAACATCCCTTTCCTTCTCTCCTTACCATCGCTTGTCAAAAAATTGAATATTACGAACGCGTACCGATAAAGTATGGATGAAAAATTGCTGGCAATATCGATGTCGATAACGATCGATAAATCCTTATAAAATTCCTAGGGATTTAAATTCCACGCGATATTTGGTAATCGATTACAAAATATTCAACGAGTATCGAGATAAAATGAATGAAAATATATTTACTAGAATTAAATAGAAAAGAGAGAAATTAACCCCCTTTTCATGAAATAAAATTCATTTCCAATTTACTACTCAGTTGGTATTCGAAATTTAACCCTTTGCGCTCGATGATTTTTTGGATAAAGAAGGGTACGCGTTGAAAAATTTTCTGCCATAAGGTTGATGATATTTTTCGAGCAGTAAATAAGAAATCGTATAATAATTAACACGTAGAATTATTTAATTTCTATACCTCGCACACCGTTACATTATCTTAAATTTGATATATTATTTAATATCGAGCTTCGAAATTTTATCAAATGGCGACTAAAGGGCACCTCTCGATTGCATAGGGTTAATAAAAATAAATTCTTAAAATTCATATTCCAAATAACCTAATTAAAAAATAATTTTTGAAGATAAATATTAATCTTAATAATGCATATACTATCAAATTTTAATATAATTACAGCTATTTTCGTAAACTTTCCATTTTATCTATACCAAGAAATTTATCTATGAAATACCGATACACGAATGCACCGATTTTTCTATCAGAAGCACCAATTATATTTCGCGATATGCCGACCCCCGAAGGGTTAATCACCGGCATTTATTCGGTAGAGGAATTTCAAACGAAGCAGGACCACGTTACCGGTCCCGAATTCGTTAACCCTTTACCTCGGATATCTCTTTGTCAACTTCAGCATTGCAACCATAAACTCGAAAATTTTCATCGATCACGTGGAAAGAAATATAAATTAACCTATACCTAATCTTCCTCCGATACACACACAGGGTACACCGTGTAACGAGAAAACAGTGAGACTTTTTGACAAATTAACCGTGTTACTAGACGCATAGTAACACGGAATAGATTTATAGATCTACAAATCTCTGGGAAGGTTTGCTAGCCAAAGTTCGAAGCGAAAATGGAGATCTCGCGATCGTTGCCACGTGGATGCAGATCGAAGGAAGACCGGGAGCGCGCGAGGAGGGCACCGAGAGACCCGCGTGCCCTCGCGGAATCGGCGCATTAATTCGCGATAGGCGAATTAGAAATGGTAATTGCCGCGCAGGGGTAGGGGAGTCGCGGGGGTGATTAGTTTTTGCCGGCAGACGGACTGCTAGCACTCCACTCAAATTAGTTCCTCGCTGCATGAACGCGGACGGGCAGGACCGAAGGTGGACCGAGCGTGGAAAAGGGAGAGACGCCGGTGGCCGGAAAGAGACGGGCCCGGGCCAGGATGCCGGGGCAGGAGGGTGAAATAAGTGGGAGGGAGCGGCCTCTGGGAACATCACAAAGCACCCGGCAAAGCGCGTCTCCTCGTCGCTCTGTCTTTTGCTTTATTTCGCTTCGTTTTTAATTCCTCCCAATTCCACTGTCAAGACCTGGCCGCCGCCACGAAAAACCCGGCAGACCCCCACCGCCGTCAACGGGAACCCTCTTCCTATCCTTCCACCGTCTTACCCCCGAGCCACCGGTCAAATCCGCCGGTTAATCGGTCGATCGCGAAGCGGAGCCGCGACTCTATCCGCGAGCTTATCCGCTCCACTTGCTCGCGCTCGTTACTTCCGCCTCGGCTCGGCTCGGCTCGATACTCGCGGGAGGAAGTGTCGGGGAAAGAGGAAGCGAGCCCGAGTCCGCTGCTAGCTCCCGCGCTCCGTCCAGCGCCCCGTAGAAACTTTGCTAATGTCGTTATAATGGCCCGTCAAGGCAACCGGCCATTTGTCTCGGAATTGCCGAAAAATAAAAGATCCTAGCCGTGGCGTGTTCCCTCCGAAAAACCTCGCGCCACCGCGTTACCACGAAATTCTTCGCGCGAGATTAACGAATCTTAACGTCAACGGCGACGCCCCGTCCGCAGGGACGGGGTAGAACGCGGAAGACACGGTAATCCCGGTGGTACCCGGGTTGTACCCGGATAGGTACCCGGATGGTCTATCGATCCGCGGTCGCCGATAAACCCAGTCGATGGGACAGGTTGCCGTGGAACAGCTGCGAGTGCGTGCTGTCCCCGAATCGATCGCTTATTGGGCCATCTCTCGACGGGGTGGCGAAAAAGTCGGGGTCCGGTAGCGCGCTCCCTCTTTCCGGCGGTGGTTCGTGGAACGACGTTTCCAATTCGCGTCGCCGCGGATTTTTTGTAATTAATTTTCGCCGTGCATCGAGTGGAGAGAGAGAGAGAGAGAAAGAGAGAGCGAGAGAGAGGAGAAAGGCAGGCAGTGGAGACAAAATGAAGAAGAGATAGAAAAGAAGAGGAAGAAAAGAAAGCTGGACGAGGGGTAGGGAGGAGGGCAGAAGGGATAAGGGGGAGGGAATGAACGAAACGAAAGGGAATAAAGGTAAGGGGAGAGGAAGAGAGGTAAGAGAAGGAGAGAGAGAGGGAGACGATAGTCGGAGAGAGAGAGAGAGAATGAAAAGAGGAAGAACGGAGACCAGTCTGGCGCGGTGTATCCGGTTTTTGCGGGCGTCAGATGACAGTCGCTTATTTACCGGGGCCCGCGGCCATCTTGCTGCGATCTGACTTAAGGAGGAGGCCCCGAACACGCGGAAAAAAAAGAAGGGGCGATCAGAGATCCCGTGGCTCGATGCGAGAGACCGAGGCGATGGACGTGGAGGCCCCGCTCGAATTAATCGATCGGTTATCAACGTCCCCGGGATTCGTGGAATGGAAGAAATATGGCAGCCGTGGGGCTGCCGATGTTATATACACCGGCCGTGGCCGCGACGGGACCACGGCTCGTATGATTTCTTATTGTTCCTTCGCGGCTGGAATTGTTACCCTTCGGTTAACGACGCTGTCTCGTGTTCCTGTCTTCCTCCCGGTGCCCCTTTTTCTTCTCTCTTTCAACGACCATCCTCGTCATCGTCGGCGCTCGCGTCGACGGCGTCCTTCCTTTTTCTAATCCGTCGCCGATAATTCCGTGACCGGGATCCGAATACGCGACGTATTTCCTGCGACTTCGTTATCCAACGCAAACCCGCGTACCGATTCACCGCGCGAATTACGATCCTATTCGCGATAACGCCGAACTGTCGCAGAAAAACGGGCCCCGTCTAACCGCGTCGATTTCCCGATTTCGTCGCTACCCGACGCATTCTAGGAATATGGAAAAAAGCCAACGCGAGTAATACGGTCGGTAGCGTGTTGAATTCGCAAATCGCGAAAGACCGTGAAAGACGGAAAATGCGACTTATCCTGTTTTTCCGGTGCGCACCTCGATCCGAATATATATATCCGCTCGTTAATTATCCACGAGGACGAACGAGCCGCGAAGAGGCGAAATCAATTATGCCCGCGTGTCCTGCTGCAGCGTGTCCATTGAGGGAACGAAGGGGATTCCAGGTAACAGATAAACCACGTCGAGGAGGAAACGCGAGAGCGGCCGATGCACGCCGGATAGTGGTCGACGAGCACGCTTTAATTACCGCTAATTAACATGTTCCTGCCAGGTCGAAGTCAGCACCGTTTACGGCCAACTACTCCGGAATGTTCATCCAGCCACGGAGAGCAAACTCGATTATTCTACCTCCGTTGCCCCGGCCGTTTTCTTTTTACTCCCGCTCCAATCATCGCTGCGTCGCTCCTGGAATTTGGAACAAATTGCGTTCCCAAAGGCCGAGTATCCTTCTCGGAACGAAAATTCCACCTTCGGTTTCTTTCGCTCGAATTACGGAAGACTGACCCGAGCCATCGGTAGGAACCTAGCAAGGCATCACCGAATCCCGCGTGTCAACGAGAGCAGGCTGGCTGATCTATCCGATAGATTCCGACAGCCAGGACGACACGGGGATGGTGTCGAAGGATGATCCAGAAAATGGAAGAGAGACCGTAGAAGAATGAAACGCACTCCCTCTAGCCACCCACGCGAACAGAGATCTTTCATTTGTCATCTCAGCTTTGCGTTTGACTCGTCGCTCTCTCCCCATCGCGGAGATAGTTTTGTCATCGCGCCAGTCCCATCGTTGGATCGTCCGACGACGTCTGGGAACTCGCAGAGACATCCTCGAGTTAGGTCTCCGCTGCGTCGCGACGTCTCCTCGCTTCCGGATGGCCAGCGGTGACCCTGGCTACCGTCACCGTGTCCGAGTTCACCAAGGTCGCGCAAACGGTCAACGCTTCTCTGCCAACCACTCTTTC
>NW_016910623.1:313490-377762 GCF_001483705.2 Eufriesea mexicana
CCCTAGACTGGGACTCCGAGCTTTTTGCCACGCGTCTACGTCTACTCTGATCTGACGGAGATGCAGAGGGATTCAGAGGGATCCAGAGGATCCAGAGGATCGATGAATCGTAAGGAATGTTTGCACCGGTGTTAATTCGATCGCGGACTAGGCGGACGAGTTCGTCGGGTATTTCGACCCAAGTTGTTCGAATTTCCTGACCTCGAGAACTAGGCTCGAAGGGGCGAAGCGTATGTGCTCTCGCGTTAATTAGTTCTCGAAGGGTTTGCAGGCGAGGAAGGACTCGGACTGGTTTCTAGGTGGTCCCGAAGCCTCGAGTCATCATTGCCTCATTTACTTTGTAAAACAATCTTGCCGGCGGTTCAATAGGCCTAACTACATTAAACTTACCACCGGGTAATTAAACTTCCTTGTAAATTGTCGGCACAATTCGCGTCGTTCCGTCGCGGGACGCGTTAATTAATTAACAGCTACCAATTTCGGCACCGGAATCGGCTTTCTGACGCACTTTCATCCCTTGCGTTCCTTTTTCACGCGTTGAAGATGCGAATGAAAATGGCGCGGATACTTCTCGTATTTATACTTTTTATTTGGCAACCAAACGAGAATATCCTTCGCATATTTCTCGCAATTTGGTCCAGTTGGATATACAGGATGCCAAAAGACGGATTTTATTTTATCTTCGGCTTACAGAAATAATATGTACGTATTCCTTCGGCTTCCAGACGCACTTTCATCCCTTGTGCTCCTTTTTCACGCGTCGAGGATGCGAATGAAAATGGCGTGGATACTTCTCGTACTTATACTTTTTATTTGACAACCAAACGAGAATATCCTGCGAGTACCTTCGCATATTTTTCGCAATTTTGTCCAGATGGATATACAGGATACCAAAAGACAGGTTTTATTTTGTCTTCGGTTTACAGAAACAATATGTACGTATCCCTTCTTTTATAGAAGGAATATCGGGTCTGCGCGAAGGGTTCGAAACACTAAAAACGATCACAATAAAATGAACAGAATGAAACGAGCACCAAACGCTTGTTTTAATCGAAATCGTTTAATCGAATAAATTAATTTTAATCGTTTAATCGCAGTATAATCCACGAGCCACGACTTTCTCCTATTACTCCTATCATTTGTTCATTACCAGTCATTGAATATTCTTCGTCTTTGACAGATCAGGTTTGATCCCTTTTGTGAGCATCTCACGTACATCACTTCGTTATATTCTTAACAAGTTTTGCTCTTGTTTTATTTTATTTCTTATTCTATTTATAAAATAATTTTTATTTTTCTCCTATTTTATAAAAGAATGTAAAATGCGATGTTTGCAATTGTGCATCGATTGTTTTGAAAAGTACCATGTTAAATAAACTCCATGAAGAATTCCGAAGTCATTTACTGCAGATACGACCGACCATGCCAGTCGTCGGTTGAACATCGAGGATCAGTTGATTTTCCATTTGTTTTCTAGAATAATTGTATTTTATAAATTGGATAATCAGAAATAATTTTTTAGGAAATTGTTCTCTGCATAGGCTACTGACCGGTTTGTAGTTTGTTTCTCGAAAAATAGCATTCCTCGGATATTTGTTGGAAATTTCGTCGTTTCTCATTTCTCGTTTTTCACTCGAATTTCTCGATCGTGGATTATCCGTGTTAATAGAGATATGGAAATAAATTATTAGGTACGTTGTTCCAAGGTAATAGTTAAATAAAATCCAGGCAGTAGGAAGGTGTTTGCGAAAACGAATAGGGCAGAGTGTGGAGAAGAATTTGAGGGAAGGCAGGAGGAAATTCGGGGGCAGAGAAGTCACGACGGATTATTAGGGTGCGCCAGATTTCCCGGCCGCTAAGCCGCTTTTTTTACTTATTTTCTTTCTAATCCTTACAAATGCCACGGCAATCAAGCTTTTTCCCTAATTCGTATTACGAAGGACCCGCATGCGAGTCCTAATCCTGACGGAACGCGTTCCTCTGCGGCTATTCGTTAAACACCTTTATAAACAATCCCGATAGTTCCTCTTCATCCCCTGCAAATTCGTCTCGTCCTCTTGCTCGGAAGGAAGGAGAGATACCTGGTAAAACCCGATAAAATATTAACAGAATTTAACAGAATTTAATCGTCGTCGTCATACTATCCCTTCTGTGGATCTGAAAGAGAAGAAGAAATGAAAAATTGAGGAAAATTATCTGGAAAAAATAGACATTTTTCGAGGTAGGCAGAAATACCTGGGTATTTTAAAAATTTTAGAAACAATGTATACTTTCAAAGAAATAACACTGCCAATATGTCACGGTCTCGTATAGGAGTTAAAAAGATAAAGAAATTCGGACAAACGCTATCCTTCAAGGAGCTCGTGAATTTGATAACAGGTATAGAAAATGAAAAGGGAGGACGAGTCGGTGAAAGGCTTTCATATACACATATACATGCTCAGTACTACTGTGCCACTTTATTTTCAGCTTCTACGACGAACAGTAAATTATTCCTATGATCTCTAGATCCTCTCTCCGACGCACCTATAACCACTGTCTATGCAACGATAGCGATATACACGATTGCGGATAACGATACACCGGGTACCGGAGAACGGAAAGAATTCGCTGAAGCCAGTCGTACGGCGTTAATTAAAGTGCGGGTAGAAGAGAAAAAAGAAAAAAAAAAGAAAAAGATAGAAGAAAGCTCCTGGATGATCGAAAGCTCCCCCTCCGCGATGATCCATCGTGGAACGATCCTCGTTCCGTGCACCGCGTCTCGCGATCCTCTCGCGACCCAATGGGTGCCACTCCTCTCCGTCGATATATATTAATAGCGTAAAAGTATGTACGTGTTAGTGATCCCCAAACTCGAATAAAGTCTCTGTCTGAAAATTATTACACTAGCATATAATCGTCTCAGCACCATGTTCAAACACAGCGAAGATACGTGTATCTCCCTTCCTAAATATACATATATACGTCCCTGAACGCGTCGCAGGGGATGGTTGGCGAAAATGGCCAACCTCTATAAATATCTCTCTCTCTCTCCAAATTTACCGATCGATCGCTAGAAGGTAAAGAGATCTCGAGTGAAGATCGACCGATAGATTTCCGAGGTAAAATAAATACGACGACCATGGCGTGCACTATTTTTCCACCGATTTTCCAAAGCGAGTAGCGCGTTTTCGCGAACGCGAGACACCGTTAGGATAACCGTAATCCGGGATACGGATGGAGCTGCGCGAAACGCTGGACAGGGCGATCAATCGCACCTATGGCTCGCTATAGATCGCTATAGATCGCCTATAGATCGCTGCTCGATCCGGTGGAAAAATCGTTAGCCATGGGAAATGATCGCTCTGGTTGGCCATTCGCGGCGACCATCGCCATCGCGAGTCCTCTTCTCGCGGCCAGTCACGCACTCTTGCACCCCCTAGCAGTTATGTATAATATGCAGCCACTGATTCACCCTCTCTCCGAGTCTCGTCGAATAGTCTTTGGGTTTTCTTTGTCGCCCACATGTCTCTCCCTTTGTCTACACTCCTCGTCTGTGCGTACGATTAACGATAATAACGATAAAAATCGATCCGATTCCTAATTTCAATATTGCATCCCCCTCGCACTCTCTCTTTCACGCTCACACGCACTCTGTTTCCCTCACTCTCGCGCGTATGCTACATCGGCCTAACGTGTTATTTAACACGCCTGCGTTATTATACAGATTATTATATGTATAAGTATGTGATAACTCGCGTAGAAAAATATTTTATGTTAAATCGACTATCGTTATTCAACGTCCCGCCACAACGCGATTTGCCTATCCCCTGATCCTCGGTGACGCAGATCAGCTCGGCACCAATTCCGTTCCTGGAACAATGAAACATCAGTGTTACATGGCTGTGCGAGAGACAAGGCTTGAGATCGTTAACGGGAGTGATGTGTTCATCCTGGTCTCTGCATATGCGTGATTATTGAATGCATGCTGTGTGCTCATGTTGTGTACGGTAGATTAGATGCAATTTCGAGGCGCAAGCGTTCGTGGAGCAGGGATCGAATCTTTTGGACCAAACGGATGGATGGGTTAAACGGGTTAAACGAGCAGAAGATTGATTTCTTGCACGAAAGTGAGCGAGGAACTCGTTAAACCAGCCTTAAAACACGGCGAAAGGTCTTCGCGATTCAGCTATCTGCCTGCTTTATCCGTCTACCCAATTATCTCTGCAATTATCCTTTATTCACGCCGGCCATTTTCTTGCCAATCGGTCGTACAATCCTTTATTCCGCTCTAACACGTTCCAACACCGATCGGATTTGCATTACGTTCGCTCTGATACGTGCTGATGAACGATACGTGTGTAGGATTATTGTGGAAGGTCCTTTAATAACGTTCCGCCATTTTTATTTCACATCGTGGTACCTGAATGGCTGCCAAATATTCGTCTTGGACTCGGTTATTAATTTCCAAATTATTCCGAGGAATCTTCGTCCAAAATTTCACGATTTTATTCGATTCTAGAGATAAATGGATGATATTTTTCTTTCCCTCTGTACTTTTTCTTGAAAGCAGAGAATAGGTAAAATTTTTGAGAATTTAGGTGGTTTGATAATCTTGTACGATCTACGATCCCATTTTGAAATAATAAAAATCGAAGAAAGTCTTGATTATTAATTTACAAATTATTCCAGAGCATCCTCATCTAAAATTTTAGAATTTTATTTGATTTCGGAAATAAATGTACGTAAATTTTCTTTATTTCTCCATTCTTTTTCTAGAAAACAGGGAACAGGTAAAATTTTAGAGAATTTAGATGGTTTTCAATCTTGTACGACCTACGATCGCATTTTGAAATAATAAAAGTTATAGAAAGTCATAGAAAGTCTTGATTATTAATTTCCAAATTATTCCAGAGAATCCTCGACCAAAATTATACAATTTTATTTCATTTTGGAAATAAATGTATGACATTTTTCTTTATCTCTCCGTTCTTTTTCTAGAAAACAGAGAATAGATAAAATTTTTCAGAATTTACATGGTCGCCAATCTTGTATGACCTACGATCCCATTTCGAGATAATAAAAATTGAAGAAAGTCTTGATTATTAATTTCCAAATTATTCCAGAGAATCCTCGACCAAAATTTTACAATTTTATTTCATTTTGGAAATAAATGTATGATATTTTTCTTTATCTCTCCGTTCTTTTTCTAGAAAACAGAGAATAGATAAAATTTTTCAGAATTTACATGGTCGCCAATCTTGTATGACCTACGATCCCATTTCGAGATAATAAAAATTGAAGAAAGTCTTGATTATTAATTTCCAAATTATTCCAGAGAATCCTCGACCAAAATTTTACAATTTTATTTCATTTTGGAAATAAATGTATGATATTTTTCTTTATCTCTCCGTTCTTTTTCTAGAAAACAGAGAATAGATAAAATTTTTCAGAATTTACATGGTCGCCAATCTTGTATGACCTACGATCCCATTTCGAGATAATAAAAATTGAAGAAAATCTCGGTTATTAATTTCCAAATTATCCCAGAAAATCCTCGGCCAAAATGTTACAATTTTAATCGATTATAGAGATAAATGTACATAAATATTCTTTATCTCAGTCCTTTTTCTCAAAAGTAAAGGACGTTAAAATTTTCAAGAATTTACATGGTCGCCAGTCCTGTATTACTTACGATCCCATTTCGAGATAATAAAAATTGCAGAAAATCTCGGTTATTAATTCCCGATCGATTAATTTCCGCTTCAATTACGCTCGCACATGCTCGATACATAGTTCATCGTTACTCAGCCTGGAGAATAATCTTACACAGAGCGAGTTTGCCATGTTTGCGCGAGGGCCAAGAACGGGATCGAATGAAATGCAGTTCGCGGTCGACTGACTTTTCCGAAATGTTTTTCCGGCGAGCAGGAAGCGACCAGGGCCGACTTGGTTCTTTTCCCCGGCCTTTCTTTTGTCCCCGACCACGGAATCCTTTCTCGCGATACCAGCCGCCTAGTGTCCGGGAAAAAACTTCTGATCGTGGACGGTTTTGTTGGCGATCCTCGAGCGAGCAGCAAAACAATCGTTCCACGCGATCTTTGGGGCATTTTCTAATCGAACAATCGCAGATCTGGCAATCCCACAGCAAGCCTTCCGAGTTTCGGCAGGGTTCCGTGTTCTCTACTTCATCCCTAGACTTCTACCAACAGTGTGGAGACTGTAGATTCAACAACGAAATCTTTGAAACGAAATTTAACTAAAACGTGACAACATCGTGTCGTATGCTTAGAAATTTTAGAAAAAAGCATAAGCTGATGATGAAACTACGAATGAACTATGGATGCTAAAAGCTAGGAATAAGCTAGAATTTAAAGTAGAATTTAAAATCTTCAGAATCTGAGATAGAATTTCCTCCACCGAGAAAAATATTATTCTGACACGAGAAAATTAAGTCCAACGAATTATAGTCTCATCAAAGAGATTCGAATTGAACGGAGTAATTAAAGAGACGAATCGTGGATACCCAGGGGAACAGGATTTTCGGCGGGAATATCGGGAATTCGCAAAGTGGCGCGCGAGGTCGTTGAAAGAAAGATTTGGAGAGAAAAAGTGGGAGAGGCTCGGGGATAAAGGCAGGAATCCGGTAACGAGGGATGTACGTAGCAAGAGGAGGAATAAGGAATAATTTAAAACGAGTCATGGAAATCCAGGATCGACGGTCGTTCGTGGTGCTTCTTAAATTCGCATTAAGGACGACTGGTGACGACGAAAATGACGGGACGTAGGGTGTCACGCATGCCATGTCGATGCGGCGTTTAGCATCGGGCTGCACTCGCGGTGAAATAACTCGTTTCGGAACACTGGAAACTCGTTCTCGGATAATTCTCCGTCTCTTCGGGGACCCGTAACTCGAATCGTAAAAATGTCATCAGGAGGAAAAATTCCTTCTCCTTTCTCCGTAATCGACCGATCGGCTGCCTGCCCTCGCTGCATCCGGGAATAGAATGCACGGAGGACAGGGAGGATGCAAAGAAACGCGGCGAAGAAGTTGGGAAAATGGAGGAAAGCTTCGAAAGGAATCGCGAATTTCTCGGAAAGAGAGAACAGAGAGAGAGAGAACAGAGAGAAGGAGGAGAGGTTTTCTCTACCGATTGCGTGCAGGGTGAAGAGAGAGTGGAGAGAGGTCGAGCACGCGTAAAACTTCCCGCCATTTTCCGCCCTCTTTTTTGCTATTAGCTAAGTATACCGCCTCTGGCTTATGTTAAGCTTCGGCAATTATTTGTCATAGTCAGCTAAGACGAGAGCGGAGACAAAAGCGCGCTAGAGAATGGGGCGACGGCCCTCTGAATAAGACGTTCCCATCAATTTCACCGCCATCGGTCGCGTCCTCGCTTTCCTCTCGTTTCTCTGCTTGACCTTCGCTTTCTACGCTATCTTTACGCGAGATCCGTATGAAAGTCTTCGGAAAATCTTGGAAAATTCTCGCGAATAGCGACGACCCTAATCTACACGGAATCCACACGTTCAACGGTGCACAAACGACGCGAAATATTCAACCCCTTATGCTTGGCAATTTCTTCGTTACAGAGAAATAGCAATTCGAAGACTCTCTGCCATAACATTGACAATATTTCTAAAAATTAATACGCAGAATTATTTTATTTCGATATTCCACGCATCGTTGGCTAATTTTAAATTTGATACATTAATTAAAACCGATTTTAGAATCTGTACTCTAGTACTAGAATTTAGAACTGAGAGTCGCCTTTCGAGTGTAAAGGGTTAAATTCCCCATAGAAGCATCGTGGTTCCAGTATTCCTGGTTCTATTTCTAAATGATCAGAGTGTAGGCCTTCATCGGAAATTTTTGGAGCGAATATCGTCATACCGTCGCGTTGTATTTATCTACAACAGAGTATCAAATCTGACATAACCTAGTTCGAGTTAGGTGTGATTTTTCTAAAAATTCGTTAAGGGTACCGAGGTACTCCATTTCTGCAATTACAGCAAACACCGTGTATACGTATTTGCGTGCCTAATATCGCTATAATAATTGTCTGGACATTCTTTTCAGGGAAAATCAGTCGGAATGACCGAGAGTCGTTTCGTTTGACGGAATTATTTAAAATTCCTCGGTACCGGTGCACCGATTCTCCGCGAACCGATAGCTCGGCTCAAAAACCGATGACCCTCCCCCCGACGGCAACAAGAACACCATGAACGAGTGACTCCGCGAGAAAACGCAACGAAGCCATTGAGAGTGCTCGTGAAAATGCTCGGGGCCCGTCCGGAACGACATAATAATCAGCCGGCACCGAAGATTGCGAGGAGCACTCGTTCCCCGACCGCGGGGCAACCCCTTTTCTACCTAACTTATACTTATTATTGCATTATCTCCTTTGGCCTAGAATGATTCTCCGGCTGTGTGGAGAAGCCGCCGCGAAACGACGGTACCACGGGAAAAAGTATCTCTCCGGGGGAAGCGAATCTCGCGAACTACATAATACTCGGCAGCGGCGGTGTAATTGCGAGGGGCGCGATGCAAAAATCCACCCAGGCAATTGAATTTCTTATCGGATCTATCGCGGAGGAATAGCTCCTTTAGCGGTGCAGCGGAGCGAGGTAAGTTCCATACGTTTCGAGAATTAACGCCTTTGAAATTCTTTAGAGACAGCGGATGCATTTCGCTGCGGGAGAATAGAGACGGGGTGGAATTTTTAAATTCGAGTGCCAGCGAAAAAGTGGTCCTGGAAAATTTCGTAACAGCAGCAACGATGTATACAGAGAAATAAATATGAGAATGTTGAAACGTCGAAATATCGTACAAACGATGGTAGAAGGGCGGATAATTTTTAAACAGCGCGAAAATCTAGAGGGATGATGGAATTATTTATGAGAAGGGATAGATTTGTAGATATTAGGCTGATGAATACACGAAATGGTGGAATTCTGGATTATTTTGAAACGAAACGAAAGTCGAGTGAATAATTCATTCGTGAACAGTATAAATAATTTTGGAATGGGGTGAAAATCTGCAAGGAGAATAGAGACGGGGTGGAATTTTAAAATTCGAATGCCAGTGAAAATGTGGTCCTGGAAAATTTCCTAATAGCAGCAACGATGTATACGGAGAAATAAATTTGCGAATGTTGAAACGTCGAAATATCGTACAAACGATGGTAGAAGGGCGGATAATTTTTAAACAGCGCGAAAATCTAGAGGGATGATGGAATTATTTATGAGAAGGGATAGATTTGTAGATATTAGGCTGTTGAATACACGAAATGATGGAATTCTGGATTATTTATTTTACTGAGCTGTTATAGCCATTACAGTTGAATAGAATTTGACTAGAAAATTCAATTATATTGACATTTTCGACTAATATCGTGGTGAGCTAATTTTTTTACGTATATAAGAGAGAAACGAAAGATGAGTGAATAATTCATTCGTGAACAGTATAAATAATTTTGGAATGGGGTAAAAATCTGAAAGGAGAATAGAGACGGGGTGGAATTTTAAAATTCGAATGCCAGTGAAAATGTGGTCCTGGAAAATTTCCTAATAGCAGCAACGATGTATACGGAGAAATAAATTTGCGAATGTTGAAACGTCGAAATATCGTACAAACGATGGTAGAAGGGCGGATAATTTTTAAACAGCACGAAAATCTAGAGGGATGATGGAATTATTTATGAAAAGGGATAGATTTGTAGATATTAGACTGTTGAATACGCCAAATGGTGAAATTCTGGATTATTTCGAAACGAGTGAATAATTCATTCGTGAAAAGTATAAATAATTTTGGAAAGGGGTGAAAATAGGGTGAATTATCCATAATAGACTCGCGAATATTAGGGTGTCGAATGAAAGACAGTGGGGTTGCGAATAATTTGTCTAGATTTGTCTAAACATCTAATAGACTGACAAAAATTTCTTTCACAGTTTCCTCAGAGAAAATCGAATTTTCGAATTACCCGCGATGAAACAGGCTCTCAAATTCCGAAGTATGAAAATTAATCGAAGATAAAGCGAGTTTAGCTTTAGCAGGGACGAATGGCGACGCTGGGCCAGCAATTACGCACCGCGAGGACCATAACTCAGCGAGTCTAACCCGAATCCCTATAAAACAGGAATCCTAGAAACGCAACCGCGCTTAATTGGCAATTATGCTCGCGCTTATTCATACTCAGCGCGGCCGGTTGGTTTTTCAAGAGAATTTTCAGAGAGAAAGCCAGCGACCGCGGGAGAGGGATTTTTCGAGAAAGCACTCGCATCGGGTCATGTTCCTTGTTAGCGAACCGGTGGACAGGTGCATCCTCTCTCCTCCTCTCCCCGCCTCTCTCGTCGTCTCGTTCGCTCTCGTCTTCTTTGCGTTCTTGCGACGCTTAAACACGCGGCCAACGATCACGATAATGTCTTCATCTCTCGCTTTCCGCGACCGCTGGATTGCTCCGCGCCGCGAATCCCGCTTCTTATCTTCGCCGTGCTTTTTTGCGATAATAGCGCGTGTAATTCTAGCGGCTGGCAAAAAGGCGCGGGGAGAAGGGGAAATTGATACGACACCGCGTTGAAAGGGCCCCGAGAGCCCTCCGCATCGTTCCCGCCACTTCAACCGCCCCTGCGAATTTTTAACCCTTTGCGGACGAGTGCTACATATATGCGTGTAGCGACCATCATTCTCACCCTCGCCACTAGATGGATTCCGACTTCGAGGACTTTCTCGCAAGTCCTCGGAAAACCTCCAAATCCTATATATAGGATTTAATAACTTATAACTTCCCGTCCTTTCAATAGTATCCCAATAGTATCCTAATAGTATCCTTTCAACGATATCCTAAGGCAGGGTCTGTTAGGGTAGCCTTACTGATGAGACAATTTAGCAGGCCCTGGACGAAACGCATCCCTTCCTTTACCTAGCATCCCTACTAGTTACACACCACGACTCTAAGGATACCTGCGACCAACCCGACATCTACGACCATGGGGTAGGGCCCCCACATGCGTTTTATGAAAGCCATCAGTTTGGCCGAGGAACGCATATACATATGCGTTCGACGAAATAAAACGATAGGGTCCAGAGTCGCAATAGAGGTATTCCACGTAAACGCGTTGCTATGTCTGAGAAACACGTATATGCGCCCATTGTTGCGGCCCTAGGACCCTCGCATCCCAAGTTAAGTAGTGGATCGTTTCATGTCCTTATTGTCAGTGTTGCTATGAACGAAAATCGCGTTTAAGCAGAAGTGAGCACTGCTAGTTTCGAATGACATGATCTTGGCAGCGACTCGGCCCACGGTACTTTCTCGCAAGTCCTCGGTGAAGCCTCGAGCTCCTTTAAATAGAAGTTCCTATGCCACCTAAGTATCCCGAGTCTAAGACAGGGCCTGCTAGAAGAAAACCTTACCGACGAGTCCACTAGCAGGCCCGAGACAAAACGTATCCCTTCCTTTTCCTGTCGTTCTTCTACTTGCTACCTCGTCAATAGCACCAAGCGGATACCAATATGCCAGCGCCATTAGACACCAGCCTATCATCAGGACCCACATGTCAGCTCAGAGCAAAGAAGTCAATTTGTGTCAAACGCGAATACATCGAGTCAACTATTGTACTTTATTGCACTACTACGTTTATTATTGTACTCCCTTGGAGACAGAATATTTGGAAGTGGTATCCACCCAAAACCTGATATCCATTTCCTACATCCACTTCGAATTTTTAACCACGCTTTTCCGATTACCCTGTAATTTCGACGACGAAATTCACCGGAAAAGTCTCACACTCACCGGTGTAAAACGAATTCCCGTAAACGGGAGTATCGTATGATTATTCAGAAATGTGATATTAGAAAGAGTCTCAGAGGGTAGTTCCATAGTTCCGTTCGATTCGGAGGATGACTGGCGAAGGAAGCTCAAGACGGGGTGAAATATCGAAGCAACCGGGATTCGACGGACCCAGAGGGCGAGGCGAGAACAGCAACGTGGCCCTTGAAAATAATATACGTCGCTAATTTGCTGCACGAGCACCGACTTCGACGCCACCCCCCTTGGGGGTGGTTTCGCGAGCGGAGTTTCGTGAGCTCCTTAATGAACCGAGTTCGCGAGAACCATTAATAACCAAGTTCGGGGAACAGAGAAAACTGTAACCAGAGGACACGCGGAGTACCCGGGGGGTTGAAAGGGGTTACCTTCGTGGAAGGAAGAATTTCCGTGTTGGAACGACGGAGGACAGGAGGAAAGACTCTGTGGCGGTCCCCCCACGGGAGGTACGGCGTCTTGTGGTTCGTATGGTACTGCCTGTTGGTATCCTGATGGCCGTGTTGCTGTGATAGGTATGATTGGCAGCATTCGCTTTTTCCAACTGACTGTCTATGTACAGTCAGGTTGGATGGAAAAAGCGATTGGTAAGATCGACGTGGTTAAGTCAGGATTAGATCGCATTTCGAATTTTTAACGCATTTTCTTATTAGATTCGTCGATTTGCGATTGTAAACTATATTTATGTCACAACCTAGGTTATTATATTTGTGCCATTACCAAAATATAACGACACTCTAACAAACTTCCAGATATGGAAATCGAAAGCATAAGAATTACGAATCTTTGAAATATGGGGTGCTCCCCACGGGGATTTTCATGAAGTTTCTTTGTGGTTCCTATGGTGTTGTCTGTTGGTATCCTGATGGCTGTCTTGCTATGACTGTAGTAAGTAGAAGGACGCAAGAAAGGGATGCGTTTCGTCCTGGGCCTGCTAGTGGACTCGCTGATAAGGCTTCCTAGCAGGCCCTGTCTTAGACTAGGGATATTTAGGATAGGAACTTGCATTTATGAGAGTCTAGGATTCACCGAGGACTCGCGAGAAAGCTCGAGCCTCCGTTTCCTATCTAGCGACGAGGGTATGAACGTTGGTCGCAACGACTCGTTGGACGAAAAGCAGAGAATCGCGGCGATCTTGGGAAATCACGGAGACGAGGAGGACGCGCGAGGGGTGTCTGGCAGCCCTAATGCGACGTATCAATATACGTGGGTGCCAGTGATGGGCCAATATCGCATAAGTGGCCCGATTCACCGTCATTTGTTACGTTTTGTTCGGTCTAAGTAATTTAAGAGTCACCCTTTGCCTCGCCACCCTCTCTGGCCACGGCAGAGACGAAGAAGAAGGGAGAGGTCGGAGGGGGGAGGGCTGGTCGACGAACAGGGACGAGAATCCTTGAAGCGGAGCTCGGAGGTGGGGCAAGCTAGAGGGTGGCTGACTGTACTTCGCCTCCATTCTTCGGCAAATCGCGGCATATTTGTCAGATTTTTGTTCGAGAACAAAACCTTCACGACCTTTTCTTGCCTCGGGGTGGGCCGGGCTTAAGGGGGTTGGGAGTTAAGTGGATTGGTTTCGTCGGAGATCGGCGCGAGTGTCTGAACGCGACCGACTTAATTCTAGCCTTCCTGCCAGACACTTGATTTCGCGACTTCCGATCCGTCGCGATCATACTTGTCGCTTCAAACACTGCTATTTTATTTTTTCCTATTTCTCTTTTCGTGCGGGCGAATTCTGAATAAGCGAGGCGTTTCATTGGCTTTTCCCCATATTGAATTTTCGAAGAAATCGAAGAATTCGGAGAATTCAAAGAATTCGCAAAATTCGATGGAATTGAAGAATTCGAAGAACTCGAAGAATTCGCAGAATTCGACGAAATTGAAGAATTCGCAGAACTCGACGAAATTGAAGAATTCGAAGAACTCGAAGAACTCGAAGAATTCGCAGAATTCGCAGAATTCGACGAAATTGAAGAATTCACAGAACTCGACGAAATTGAAGAATTCGACGAAATTGAAGAATTCAAAGAACTCGAAGAATTCGCAGAATTCGACGAAACTGAAGAATTTGCAGAACTCGACGAAATTGAAGAATTCGAAGAACTCCAAAAATTCGACGAAATTGAAGAATTCGAAGAACTCGAAGAATTCGCAGAATTCGGCAAATTCAAAAAATTCGAAGAAATCGAAGAAATCGAAAAATTCAACAAATTCAAAGAATTCAAAGACTTCGAAGCAGTTTTCCGAGTCCTTTGTAAAGGAGAACGACTCGAAGAACACTTTAATATCAACGGAATAGGGATGCTATGGTAATTAGACCCGATGTACATAATTGGAAGAACATTCAGAGGGTTAATCGTGTAAACCGAGTAACTCTCGGCAGTTCCGTAACACACTGGTCCGTGGATATCCACGATTTCAGAAGGATCGAGATGAGAATTGTAAATCAGGATAGGGAGCTGCGACGCACGGTCAAGCGATTTCCAGCGGGATGTCTGAAAGCGTGCAGGAAGATTTGTTTAAGGCGTGTGTTAGTCTTTCACTCACCCTTGAAACCCTTTTCCGGAAAGGTGGACTCGGGGTTGTTCGCATCCGACGTGACGTCCGCTTCGTTTTCTATCGGCGTGTCGATCTGAAGTGAGACGAAGTTTTCGTTATTATTGGCAGTTTCGATGAAAATAAATTTAAACGTTAAAATTCCTCGCAGGACCTCGCAAATCTAATCACGCCCCCCCCCCCCAGAATTCTAGAACATTTTTAAAAATCCGATTTACGTACGAAATGAACGACTGTACGGATTTATCGTGCGAAGGAAATAATCGTGAGATCGTTCCTCTGGAAAGGAACGTCTGAAAGAGGGAAAGGAGACGAAACGCGTCGGATTTTAGTAATGCACATAAAGGACACGTGTGAACAGCTGCGAACGTTCGTGCGACGTTCGTCTTCCCACGCGTCTTCGTGGATCACACGTGGGATCTCGGAGTATTCCACATGGAACACGGGCCACGTGGATCTCGATCCGTTCGTTTGGTCGTGCATTACCGAACCTTCGCAATGGGAGAGAGCATTTATTTGCTTTGGACCGAGCGATCTTCCCTCCATAAACTCCCGAACCCAGTAGTTAAGAGGAACCATTTTTTCCGCGGGAATAAAAATGAAGGTTCCAAGGAGAGGACGCGTATCCTTGGTCGAGGTTAAATCTCCGCGACGCGAGATCGCGGCCGAGAGACGGTACAGAGAGAAATGGGGAGAAAGGGGGGGAAAAATACTTTCGCTGTAAAAAGGCGAGACGAGTTGGATCGCGATGGAACGATTTCTCAGAGAGACGAGTAGGTTTCGCGTAGGTGTAATTATGTCTGTGGAACCCCTTTTTCCCACAGAACTAAATATAGCAAGTGTCATCCGATGGCCTGGACACACATGTCTCGTAAAGCACGGCCACATCTGGTCGCTGTTTCCTGCTGGCCGTGGCATCTTCTGCGATATGATTTATTTTCCAGCCAACGAGTCCCAGAGATTCACCGTGCGTTAGATCACGTCACAGTCAATGACCAGAGCCGAACGAGACAGCGGTAATGACAGCGATGGATCCTCCGATCGAAACAATCCCACGTTGCATCGAGAACGACTAACGTGACTCACGAACCGGAAGAAAGCATTGGGAAATCTCTTCCTTGCTTCTACCTCCAAAGAAATAGCATTCGACGAAGCGAAATTACCAAGGGAAGATGACCAACGTAAGATCCAAGAAATGGATCGTGCATCCTTAACCTTTTCACTCCTAATTTATTAAGAAAGTAGCAAACACCCTGTCTTTTATTAATCTAACAAATTGAGCAAAATTTCTCTCTTATCCTGTGAAATCACAGGACACGTCAGAACAGTTGAATTACGTTCAGAAATAATTTTCTAAGCTCTAACAGCTTCGAAATCCATGGACGTTTCACCCTTTCACCCCTAAATTATGAAGAGTAGCAAACACGCCCTGTTTTAAATTAATTTAACAAGTTAAACAAAATTTTTCTCTTATCCTGTGAAATCACAGGACACGTCAAAACAGTTGAATTGCGTTCAGAAATAATTTTCTTAGCTCTAACAGCTTCGAAATCCATGGACGTTTCACCCTTTCACCCCTAAATTATGAAGAGTAGCAAACACGCCCTGTTTTAAATTAATTTAACAAGTTAAACAAAATTTTTCTCTTATCCTGTGAAATCACAGGACACGTCAGAACAGTTGAATTGCGTTCAGAAATAATTTTCTAAGCTCTAACAGCTTCGAAATCCGTGGACGTTTCACCCTTTCACCCCTAAATTAAGAAGAGTAGCAAACACGCTCTGTCTTGAATTAATTTAACAAATTTTACTTTTGTTTAAATCTAATGAAAACTTAATCGAAATATAATATCACGTATTATAATCTTACCTGAGGTGATAAAAATGAATACAGAAGTTCAGAAGTCGCTAAATATTTTATTTGCAAACCCTGGCAGCAGAAAAATCTCGAACCAAGAGAACGTGAAATACATAGTCTCGCAATTTTGTTGACAGAGGGCAAAATAATGCAGGGATTTTATTGACAAAAATTTCTCTCTTATCCCAAGAGATGGCAGGACACGTCAGAACAGTTGGATTGCGTTCAGAAAAAATTTGCTAAGCTCTAACAGCTTTGAAGTCCACAGTCCGGCAGCCATATTGTATCGTAACGTCATATAGCGTCTGCAGGAGTACAAGGGTTAATCTTGACACGAGATCTATGGAAAACGTAAAACGAGGAAAGGTGCAGGAGTTAATGGACTGAAATTGTCATCGGGAACTATCGAAAACGGAACTTCAGTTCCGGATCATCCGTTAGAACGCATCAGAAGCATTAACACTTGGACTACCATGCACCTTTTACATAGTACACTCAGTAGACCACGATAAAATTTCCATTATTCTTAGGATATAATGACGAATTGTCAAACAATATGGCAAAGGAAAAGAAAAATAGTGCAAATTATTAATATTTTCTATCCAAAGTTCTCTATTCATTTACGTTGTTCAAATATTCAAAAATTGATTGGAGTAAAGCAAATATAAATTTTAAAAATTAGTGACCACTACAATTAAGACACTGCTGACCACCATAACCTCGTTGAGGAGACCAACATAGGTCACTGATGATTACCATGGCAGTCAACGTGTTAAACGACGACGAAACGGAGCAAGAACCTAGCAGCAGAAACTACCAAGTTGACATGACCAACGGAAATCATACAAAATCGATGGGAAACAACGAAACTCGGAGAAACAAGATCACACCGCGGAGAAATGTCCAGAAGGAAGTATCCGTCCTCCAAAGATCGATCCTCTATTCCCGATCTCGGAGCAGGATCCACCCAGAGGGTTAAACGTTCGCAGAAAGCAAGAAGGAACGTGCAGAAGCTGACGGATCGAGGTCACCAGCATCAGGAATTCACGGTGCACCGCGAGTTCCCCGAAGTTTCTTTCTTTCATCTCCGAAACATTATTCTCAGGCCTAACAGCGGGCCCCGTCCCCGGAGATGGGAACAGAGGAACGGAGGGACCAGAGGGGCCAGGTAAAGAGCGTCTACGCGCGGCCAGTTTTGAAATGCTCGGCAATATAGTGAGTTCGTTACGAGGCTCGCCCCGACGTGGTATGGCTCATAATTGTAGAGCTGGCTTTCGAGCTGCGCACCTTCGGGCAGGCTGCGCCTCTCGGCTGACACCTATTGTCCGCAGGAAAATCCCCTGGACTCGGCAAATCCGCCGATTTTGCGTGAAATACCCCCTTCCGGGTACCCCGATCACAGATCCCCTGCTCGAGAACACCTCCACGATCGTCCTCCCTTGGAAATCTCACTCCAGGACCCGTATGAGCCACGAAGAGGAGGAAGAAAAGCTGCCGGGGAACGGACAAAATATTTCCGGACAGAGGATGAAAATTATTAGCCCGAGAATGTCTTAATCCTCGACAGCGGAGCGAAGACTCGCGGTGTTCGGCTTAACATAAATTTTTTCCCCGTGGCCTGTTCCACGGAGAAACGCGAGGATGCGCGGCCTGTAAGTGGTGCAACGCGAGCTGCACACCGGTGCATAATGCATGCGAGGCGTCGAACGGCGTTTACCGCGTTAGGGTAGACCACGGTTTTTGCCACAGACTTCGTCCTACCTCGACACCTTATCACGCGTGAACCCCGGCTGGCAGAAAATTCGTCGCCCCCTGCTAATGATTTCTCCCGTCTTTTTTCCTAACCTAACCTAACCCCCCTGAAAACGAGACGCCTTTTATCTTCTCAGCCAAGCTATTCTACCCTGAAGGAGAATCGACAGGACGAGGCAATTTTTGGAACAACGGCCCGGATCGAACGTCGCGATGACACCGTAGAATTTCTTGAGGAACAGCTTCCAGCTTCTCATCCACGATGCGTGTGTTAAGTTATTCCCAGGCTGTCTCGAGTTATTTATCCCGCTACGAGGGTGAGTCTCACCCCTTCCCGTCACCGCGTCTTAATACGCGCGCTGAGTAAATAAACCCGCTGTTCCCCAAACCCTCAGACACTCGTTCGAAAATTAAATTAATCCCCTGCAATCTTGGTACCCTGGATCCAGGTCGACGATCGTCACAGCGAGTACGAGTATAGATCGTTTTCCGATCTTCGAATTTGGTGGAATTTCTATCATAACTGGAAGCAAAAGAAGCTTGCAAAGTTTTCCCAAAATAGATCAAAATCTTCCAAAGCCTGAGCGGAGAATATTCTGGCAGGATTTCAAACGGTAAAACTGCGAAGGGGTGGAACGAAAAGAGTAGCGAGATCGGAAGGGGTGAGAGAAAGGGTGGCGAGTGATGGACGTGGAAGGAGGAAAATTGTGGGACGAAAGAGAGCGGAAAGCCACGGGAGGACTTAATACGGAGGAAGTTAGGTGGCGGAAGACCGCACGGTGTATAAATTCAAAGTAGATTAATATTATCCCCGCGGCTGTCGCGGCGGCAAACTTATGGCGCTAATTCGGCCGACGAATTATTACTCGGCGCAGCCTCCAGTCAGCCCCACTGTGTGTTTTGCCAAAACGGGGGCTGTCCTGTCGTTAATAGAAGTCGTACGTGCTCCACCGGGCCACGGCTAGACGTGTCGGATATTAGTGCTTCCTCTATCTCGAATTCCGACCGTGCCGGGTGATACACGGCTGATCAACGGTATTCCGCCTTTGCGCTCAACGGGAACGACGTTCCGAGTCGATTCGACGAACGTAAGAACGGGGCAACGGGAAAATGGTGCACGGTGCTGATAAAAAGAACTCGCGTTGTCATTCTAATCCCTGGATACGAGGATCCGAGGTCTTGGACGGTCTCTTAAGGAAATTAAGGGGACCCTGCATTGTCTCTGGCCTCGCGGAAGCTTCTCGAGGAGAAGCGTAGACAACAGCTGTTTAGCATCCCCGATGAAAAAGCCGGGCCGGTAATTATTCAAATTATTTCGAAGAGAGGCCACCGCGGCGGATGTCTTTATACTCTGCCGAGTCTAACGGGTGTGAAGGAAGTGCACAGTGGACCAGTCTCATGGGAAAGGAGGGAAGAGCGAAATGACTCACAACGGACACTCTGTGCGCGAGTCTGACCGTCCAAGAGAGATCGTCCGGGGTCTTTCGTCTCGTGAAATTTAGCTTACCATCGGCTTCCCTGATATCCTTTGTCTTCCTGACGATCGGATGACGATGAACGGAATCGAATCGCGGATAGACGCCGGGTCTTCGACTGCCTCGGTGGCTGAACGAAGATCGGCGAAGAGAGGAGTGTCGTATCGAGGAACGAAGTGAACTCGTTCGTGACGAACGGGCGGATAGGCAGGGAGTGACGGGTAGAAAAAGGAAGCAGCCGCGAAGGTAGAGATTAGACGAGGAAGAAACTTTTTCGACGGCCATAGATACGACGAAGGTGTTATGTGTGGAGTGACTGATGAGTTTTCCGCTCGATTGGATAACGGCTGAAGCCAACACTCGCTCGCTTTTGTATCTTTTTCCATCCCCCTGCCGGTGCACCGTCGTCCACCGACGTCGTTCGACCTAAATCTCGACCGAGCCTGATGGATTCCTCACTGCATTGCGGTTTCCGATAAAACGAATCAGGTGTTCGTTGAATGACCAGCTCGTGGAACGGCGATTTTATACCCTGAATGCTATGCTGATCCGTAAAATTGAAAGACCCGAAGAACGAGAACGGTTTCTTGCGCACAGGCTCGCTATGCAAGTACAAATTATTCACTCGGTAGGAATGTAATTGTCAAACTCGAGCTACTTTGTCGCAGAGAACGCTTAAGCGAGCAAAGATTCAATACACTTTGAAAACACGCTGATTAAAACAGAGATGCCTTAAACGGACGCCTAAGAGCTATTTAAGAAGATCGGAGAAAAGCAAAGGCACTGGAGGGGATCTAGACAAGCGTGCACGAGATGCCTCCGATTCAGGGATAACCTGAACCAGCCAGGATGCGTACACCTGGGATGCCACGAATTTTAGAAAAAGAAAGAGGTACGCGTGCAACGAATGATGACCACGGTGGAGAGAATGGAGGCATGGCCAGGATCGGAGGCAGCGGGGATTCAGAAAAGAGGCACTCTAGACACGTCGCCTATCAAGAACCGATCCATGCTTCCGGCAAGACACAAAGGCCGCCTTCATGCCACGCACCGTCCTCCGCGTCGTCATCCTCGCCATCGTGCTCTTTGATGACGACGAGGCGACCCAGCCTGGCCACTCTTTCGAGCGACTTGTTATCATCACGTTAGCACGACGTGTCTGTTCTACGTTCGTACGCGTTACCAGATTTTTAATTCGACGGAACGTCGCTGCTTGGAGACGCTGGACATCGTCAACGTCCAGATGGGAAGCGAGCGCGACGCTTGGCTCCCGAGGCGCGGTCCGACAATGGAAATCGTCTTAGGATCCGGCGACAAAGCGATTACGGCGATAAACCGACGACTCGCGACAATTCAACACCCTTTGCACCCCGTGTCGAGGGCGAGGGAAGCGCCCTGGCAAATTGCAGGCCGTAAAAGATCGCGAGCTACTCGGATTCCGAGGAGGGTGAGCTCTGCACGGGCTTTGAGAAACAAACGGAACGAATAAAGTCTGAAATAATATATGCACCGGTGATTACGAAGCTGATCCAACTAAACAATTCTCAATTTTAAAATAAAACTAATTTTTTCATGAAAACTGGCGATATTGAATCTATAGAATTTAGAGTACGATTCTTAAGATTTTCCGCGGAACTCACTAGCGCCACCACGACCGTAAGTGCAACAATTGTACTATAAATATGCAATGTACCTTTGAATTATTTTCTAACTTTACCAATGCAATTTCGCGACTTTTTACTCGCTGCAACTTCTATCTCAGCTGTGGCGTGTAACAAATGTAAACGTTCGAATAGTTAAAATATTTATAGGGAACACGCATGACGTGGTTTCGTAATCACGGTATCGCACGATATACGCGATTCCTAGTAAATTCTTGAGAACGAACGGAAATAGAGAAGCCGGGAGCGAAATTCCTATTAGAATGCTCGGAAGCCGAGACGAAAATGAAGAAATTGATACAAGGAAGAGACAAATAGGCGGAAAAACAAAGGGACGGAGCGAGAGAGAGGGAGGAGAGGAAGAAAGACAAAGGTCGGAAGGAAGGAGGAGGGGTGGGATATCAGGGTGAAAAGCAACCCTCGAGGAGACACGCAGATAGTCAGCGGTCTTAGCGTGTCGCTTAGCACCCTATCTGGCGGGATCTTCTCCCTGGTCCAACCCCTGCTCGGCCCCCCGGGGGCTGCGTTTGTCGTGAGCATTACTCACTTTCTAGACGCCTACTTGCGAACCCCATCGTCGCAGCCGTCCCCGAGGCTCACTGACTACATTAGGGGACAAATCTTCCAGAGGTCGGCCCAGCCAGCATCCCACCGCGCAGGGGGTGGCTCACCGATGTCACCCTTGCACGCCGACCGGACACTTTCCTCGGCCAGCACGCGTGTACGTGCGTGCAAGAGGAGAAGCCCGATAGGCGTGAATCCTTCCCTCAGATTTATGGCCTCGCACTCGCGACCAGCTTTCGTGATACCAGCCGGGGTTCTTCCACGCGAGATCTTCGATCAGGCATTTTCGTTTCGTGAGCCTAAGGTAGAACCAAGTTTCCCAATTTTTCCATCATTTCCGATATCGTTCTGCGTGTACCAGTCACTCGACTCTTAGATTAGGTTAACAGAGACATCAAGAGGCAATTGCCAGATATAGAATTCTCGACTTGGATTACTAGTTAAACCGCTATCGAGGCACTAACGCGTTCTCCAGTGATCGAATTTCCATTACCTATGCCAACAAAGAGGAAATCTAGGTTGTGCATGTTTCGAATTAGCGAATCGTTAAGTTTCTTTCGAAATTTCGCAATTCCCAGTTCCGATATGACAGACGCGTGGTAACGGAACCGTATACCAGCCGGGGCCCGAGACAGACGTGTTAACTAAATTTTACAAGAACCGGGCCGAGTAGCCGAACGATTCTTAAAGGTATCGTAAATTCCTGCTCCGGAGCTGCTCTTCCTGGTCGTTCGTTAAGACATAAATCCCCGGCGAGTTGCATATTCAGTAGCCATTCGAAGAGAAATGACAAGGTAGCAGTTTTCGTGTTTCTCCGTGGGATCGTTTTACGAGTCGACCAGCGAGCTCATCCTAGGGCGCTAGGAAATAGCCAAAAAAAGAAGAGCGGAAAATGCGGAATTCCGCGCCGGGAAATGGAAAAATTCGATCCGGGTGTCACGTTAGAGCTCGGAGCAGCGCTACGGGCTCGTCCGGCGATAAAGGGGGTTAAAAATCGCGCTGGCGACGTAAAATCCGCGGAGAATCTATGGGGGATTAACGAGATCCACGTGTCCGGTATTATCGGCACGCACCCAAGACCACTTGTTCGAGGGAGCAACCTGTAGAGGCTGGCATACCGCACCGCTCGCACAACCACGTACGAGAAGCGAAGCAGGAATTCAGGGTTAGCTGCGCGGCCAAATATAGATCGGAGTGTATGTGGGAACACGTGTACGCGGCCATAAATATCTCCTTTACGTTTCGTGAGTGCAATAAGAGCGAGCTGCGACCGAACTACAGATGCGCCATGCATAATTGGACGGCCCCGCATTAACCCACTGACAGTGGAATTAATTTTCTTCTTCTTCCTCTTCTTTCCCGCTTTCTTTCCTCTTTCTTTCCCTCTTATCCTTCGTTTTTGGCAGGAAGCTCGGGTATACGGGGATAGATAAGCTACCGTGTGGACCTGTGCCTGGTATCAAGTCGCTGAAGGTGCCACCTTCGATCATGTCTAGGTTGCTTTCGAGCTACCAGTTTCCTATATTTCTAATGACTGTGTGAATTTATCGACGTCCCACCACTGACCTACGATATTGGACCTCCTGATCTGATAACGGAATAGCAATGGACGAAGATGATCAATCGCTGATGGAAAATTTATAGAGAAAGAAGATTCGCAAATTGAAAAAATGAAAATCGGAAAATGAATTAACTCTTTGGGGCACGGTGGGATTAAAAGTGCCCCACCTTTTTGATACGCCATAATGCATGCTGGGACATTTTTAGTGTCAAAGATAAAAGTTTAAAGACTCGAATCAATAAGGTCGGTACTTATGAAGGATATGATTACCGCCCTGACAAATTAACAAGTATGTCAAAAACAGGAAGAGTGATTATTATCATAAAAATTTAGAATATGATCATACCGGATCTAAAACAAATAAATAAACGAATTTTCCAGAAAGCTTTAATACTTTTTATAACTATTTTCATAAAAATTTACTTGCTTTCCCAAGAATGAATAAATTCTTCAAATATTTCATTAGCTCTTTGGGGCACGCTGGGATTGAAAGTGTTTCACCCTTTTGATGCACTGTAATGCACGGTGAGACATTTTTAGTCCCATCTCGAAAATATTTATATTTCATTGGTAATACCTTCGACAAATGTTATAAATATATTCGCTCGTGCTGACAACATTCAACATGCCAATATAGATTCATCAATTGCTGCAAGCGGAAGGTTTCCTGGTTTCATGTTTTTACATTAAGTGATTCCTTTATTAGTGAAAATATACCAATTTTGTTTCATTTAAAACGCAATGAAATTCCTCTGCAACATGGGTCTATTTTATTACCCGAAATCCTGTGCCGCGAAGAGTTAACGAGGTACTTAATTCGTCCCAAATTTTCGAAAACGCTCGTTTCTAACATATCCCCGACACCCATGTACATAGCCACGAAATTGGAATAAACATCTCGTATTTTCCAAATTTTTCTTCAACCCTAAACCTAAAATCGTCACCGATTAAACGCCCTAAAGGGGAGGCTTAGAAAAATGGTACAGAGAGGTTGAAAAATCGAATAGCCGTGTACGGTAGTTCGATTTCCACTCGCTCGTTCAGAGGCAAAGCATCCGAGCAATGTTCTAATAACACCAGAGGGGTAATTAGACCGGTGGAAAGGCTTGGTCGCGAAAGGCGCATGCACTTGCGATGCCATTGTCTCGGCGAGTGACAAGCGTTTCCATAATTCACCTGGAACTAGCCCGTATCCGTGGCGGCCGATGAATATTTATACGGTCGTTCGGCCGCGTTTACCATTTCCATTAAACTTTATATTTCCGGGTTCCACTGAAAACGGCATTACGACCGGGAGAACGGCCTACCCGCGAAAGAAGAGCCGCGCGCGACTCGCGTTTATGCGAGAAAACGCTCGAGTGTTTTATCGATGGCACTTACAGCCTGCCGTTTCGGCTTGTAATTATCCGTTGTTTGGAAGGCACGATCTACTTAACCGCCTTGTCCATCCTCCATCCCTACGCCTCGCTATTTAACGATCGGCTTTATCCGCTTGCGTCCGCTTGGCGGCCATGTTGCTCCTCGAACTGTGTCATGTGTCGAACGAGATACCTATTATACAAGCGATACCTTGTACAAGCATGAACGATATTCCGCGATCTAGAAGCTTCTTCTAACCGCAAAGGGGTTGTCGATCTCCTAGGGGGATAAAGTCCGCGAGGGGGGCGAAGACTAATGAAATCGATCGCAGTTTGATCGACGCTTTCCGCGAGAAATGCCTCGAATTTGCCCGTGATTCGTAGGTTCTCCGACGGTGCTGACAGAGAAGAAGAATGCAGCAGTCACCCTATAACTTATTCAGCGTTTAAGGGAAGTTTGGATACCGCGTATGAAGAGGGCGGGGGTGGAACAGTGGCTGGCCATAAATCACGGCATTTTCAGATTTCCTTTTATCAGTGGTACTCTGGCGGTGACCAGCGTTGACCCACGCCCATAAATATCCCCATTAATATTAACTTAGGCTAGAAGGCGAGAGATCGCGAGTGACCGAAACGAGCCGGCAAAAAAGCCGGGCCAGGGGGTGCGAACGGTGGAGGAACGAGAGAAAAAAATCTCGTATGCCGGGGACGAATCTCATATTGGGCGCAGCTGGGAATTGGCCGATCGAAAAATTCATGGTGAACCGAATTTCCAAGGGGGCACCGCCCCTTCTGCGGACACCGCCCGCTACAGGGGCGAGAATATTAGCTTTATTTTTCTCCTATTTCCGCCCCGCGGTATCTCGATATTCGGGGCAGTCATTGCGTGCTACCGTTGCGAATAATCTTCGCGATGATGACACGGCAGATTGGCAAAACCAACGAAACGTTTAGTACTTTTATCTCCTCGTTATTCGAAATTAGAAAATGCTGGATACTTTGCTAGCTCAGTGCTGTATAAAAATGGCGATAGTAACCTACGTCCAATTTGACAACCTAACCGCTGCATTCTCACAGGCACGATGCATCACTATAGTTTGCTTTCGCGGATGTCATCTTTCTGAACGACGCGCCACTATAGTGGCTCACAAGAAGACTGCAAACCCTTCGAGTCACCGATTTGGTTCAAATTTTGTAGTATGGTAGATTTATTTGATGATTATAGATGCCACTACTCAATCATTTTTAAAATATTTGCAAATGAATATTTATCATAGGTTTAATTCAATTCAATTTTTGCTACCCCAGTGTCAGATGTAAATTATTGCTTTTCATTTAAATAAATATACCATTTGCCCTTAACGCTAAACCTACCACGACTTAAATGACTCTTTTGAAACTTTTATTTTAAAACTCCGCATTCAATTCTATCGCTTTGGTCACTTGACAGCGAGATTTATTATTTAGTATACGTATCTCAATATTTCCTTTTACTCCAATTTTTGGAAATTTTCTTCCCCCATTTTTCCAGCTACTGTTCAATTTAACCAGTGCTAGGTTTAATGTTAATATAACAAATGCTCTTTTCAAGATGCTGATTCGTATCATAATTTTTTAGGACAGCATCGTCGTTTTATGTATGTTTAATTTAGATGCATCCCAGGTATCTTTAAGATACCGTAATTTTTTGAAACAGGAGCAGTACAAGTACCTTTACGGTCACTATAACTGATTCAACAGAATTCTGATTAATGTTAACACATTATTGACCGATGACGGATTAACTCGTCACTGCACTTGCATTATCTATTTCAATTTATGAAATCCAGGGCGATATAGAATATTGCGTGTGGAAGTGATTTAGAAGATTGGATTACAAAATAATAGCCGGTGACATGACATAGTTTCTGTATAAAATTGCCGGTCAACAAAGTGAAATCACATTTCTCCCAACCCTTAACTTCTTTCTGTTCACCCACTCATTTTAAGTATAGTATATTGTACCTTCTATCAGCTCACACAACTCTAGATGACCCTGCACTATATTATTATTTTTCTTGTTACCCAAGTGTTATTACTCGTTAAGATAAACAAATAAATATAAAATAAATATAAATCGTTCGTCACACGTTGCAGTGCTGTACCGTGTACGCGTAATTCGCGCTGAACTCTGCCATGCAGAGAAACAGCCCTGCGATAATTCAGCCGTGCCTAAGTGGTTAAATTCCTAATTTAAACCGTAATCTCGAGGCGAACAGATTCTGCTTCTTTGGCCGATTATTTAGAAACGATTCCAGGGACTAAATAAAGTGACTCTTGGAAGAAACTAGATATCCCGTTATCGAAGAAAAATCCGAAATTCCCTTTCCCCGTCGGCGCAGTCTCCGCGATTCCGTAATCCCCGCAAATAATCTCGATAACTCGGGGCGGGGTAAAAAATCTGCAAAGAGGCGAGGTATTTTCGCAGCCGAGTCTAGAAACCACAGAGACGACGAGGTACCTCGAGATTCCAACGAAACTTCCCTTTCTTTCGACACCGGCCAGACACGTGTCTACTAATCCCGTTTCTTCCAGACGTTCGATACCTCCGCGTCCCTCGAGTCGCGCTTTCTTGCCACCGACCCGACGCCCGCTTTCTCGCGCAGCGAATCGTCGCAAGAAAATCGCGAGATGGAGATCGTGATGCGTGAAATGCAAACGGCGAGAGGGACACATCGGGAGCACGCGTTCGCTCGCTAATCGTTCGAGGAAGAAAGCCACCGGTTTCGACACCTCGGCCCCCTCGCTTTTTCATGCCCCGACACACCGAGGAGGAAGCGATATTTTTTCTTTTTTGGAATTTGGACGGCCGAGTTCCGTGTAATCGTTATGGTAACAGGCCCGCAAAAAAGGTTACGAAACGGCACTTAATCGAGATGCTTGCAAAATTCGTCTGACGACAGACGATCCGCTTCCACTTGCCCCGTCATCGTCTTTTTTCATTTCTGATACTATTTTGACCGAACCGATATCGACACGCTACGCGATTTTCAACGCAAAAACCCGGTGTAAATTCTGGCTGAAGAGAAATTCGGAAATTCTGTTTCGTCTCGTTCCTTTCGCTTTTAGGACATTTGCAAAACTGTGGCAATTTCCGAAGAAATCTTGCAAATTATCCCAAATTATCGCGAATTTGTTAAGGGGTTACAACGAATTAAGAAATAGTAGCCAGTGGAAACGATGGAAAATTAGATGTTTATTAAACGAGCAAACGATTAGAACTGGCCTATCTGTTTCGATCACAAGACGTCTCCAGAAAACAGGAGACAATAGACAAGAAGGATCATCCCCACATTGCTAGGATGTAGAGTTTATTTTACTATTTAGTTTCTACTACGACAGAATTTATATCCGATCGATGGTCGAGTAACTTCAAATTTATAATAAAATTATAAAAGAAAGGAAACAACGCGGTGTGGTATATGAGAAAGCAAGAATCACACGACAGCCTGAGACGGCCCGACGCGTTGCATCGAGATCGCGATGCCCGTTCGTGAGATATTCAAAATGGCCGAGCACCTTGCTGGTACATCGGAAGCATGTTGCATTTATTCGCCGTAATCCCTGGGTCTAATCCTGAAAGGTCTGCCACGCAACCTTCATCTCCTCGCCATCCACCCGAGAGGTTATTAAGCCATCAAATACCCCGTATTATAAAATCATATCCGGGATTTTTCACGACTCGGAAGATCGCTGATCGCGATATCGGTGCTCGGCCCGTGAATATATCGGCTGCCTTTTAACCGCACCGAGCAAGAGTAACCTCTCTGTTCCACTGGCTTCTGGCCGTGGTTCGATTATTTTCAGCACGGAGCCAAGTCGACGATGATGACGATGCCTTTTAAGCCTGCATCGGCTTAATTGATTTATTTCTGAGAGGGTCCAGGAGTCAAGGCACCGGGGTCGCTGATTGGCCGACAGAGAGGGGCCACGTCGGACAGGACGATCAGCTCCGGAGGACCTCTTTCTCCCCACGGAACCCTTTCTTCGATCTTATCCTCGAAAGGCTCGACAATTAAGGATAATAATTACGGTGTTCCGGCTACTGATCTCCGGCTACCGGTCTTCCGACCGGGGGAAAAAAGAGGAACGGAACAACGCCGGCTCGAATACAATGTTCGTGTGTAGCGGTAACGAAAAGTGGCCGATTAATAATGGCTCAATTTTCACGGCCGTTGTAATTACAACGATTTCGGCCACCCGTCCAACATTGTAATTAGCCTGAGTATTTAGCCGCGATTCCGCCTCCGATGGCTTCGTAATCGCTGCGACTTTAATGGCGCTGGAAATGGCTATATTCGCGACGCGAGAGTAGGCTGATAAAATCCCTTCGAGCGAGCCAGATTCCTTCTCGAGAATCGCGTCGCCATTTTGCACGCCGTTTCCACCTGTCCTACGAGCCGGATAGTTTCGCTCGACCTTATCTCGATCTCGTAATAAAAATATATTGGAATTAACGTCGGCAACTTTCATCGGTGCCCACTGTCTTCCCGCGGGAGAAAGGCCCTTAGATGGAGTTCTAGGAAGACATCGACCAGGTCCAAGGACAACAGCCACAGATGGGGATGCTTAGACGCCAAACTGGGGCGTCTGGACCAGAGTGGCTAAAGACACGTGAAAATGAGACGACATAGAGGGAATTCGCCCTATAAAACAGCGAGGGATGCGTTTTTGGGGCACTAGCCTACTAGCCTACCGAAAGGCACCTACTTATTAAAATCCGCTACATTAACCACTTGTGCTACCAATAAACTCACGGTAAGATGTCGCATTGACGCCGCGAGATGCTGTATCGATTCTGAAATATTTCCAAGATGTCGATAACACTATGCGACGCCGTGCATTCTGGAACTGTAGCTCGAGAAATGAACGATCTGGTTGTTAGCCGACGTGCAACACACGTCATTTTTATTTCTGCGATAAATGCCTATCAACGTGGTGTACACGTCGCTGGCGATTTTGGAACAAAAGCATCTCGACGTGAGTAGCACGTCTTTCTAGTACAAGTGGTTAAATAACATCTTTTATTCCCACTATTCGCCAATCAAAGTATATCCCTATATATATGCATCGTATAAAGTGTTTCTGAATCTCTCAAAAAAGTGCCGTACGCAATGTGTTAAGAGGAAGCCTCTAGCAATCCAACTTCTCGCTCTTCAGGGTGTCCTCGGAGGGAACGGCGTCGAGACGCGTTCTATGCAATTACCTCGTGATTAAAATCTTCGACGCTCGTGGCAAAAATGGCGATTCTCGACTGCAAGAAGCTCGGAGAATTAAGCGTTATTCCGCCGATATTCGAAACGAGCACGATGCCATTTGCATTCCGGCTGATTACAATTTCCAATTACCGATCGAGCAGAATAAAACGAGCGATACGATGGCCGGTATTAAATGGCTGTTTTTCGTCGGACAACGAGCATTTCCGCCAGCTCCCGGCCAAGTGTGTTTTCCTCTAAATTATACGATGCTCGGGACCGATGCTGAAAGCTTTACGATGATTTTATTGATTCTCGAACACGACTTATCGTCCGTTATTGCTCGCATCCCGAGTACCCGGCCGACATCGCGCCACGCCGCGGGCCAGAAGAATGAAATTCCCGGGCGAGAGATGCCCGGGTACCACGTGGAATTTCGCTCGCGGAATTCCGCGCCGTTTCCAGGCCCCGTGGGACCCCTTGCTCTCCCGTCGCGAAAACGGTAAGAAAGTAACGATCGCCCGATTAGCGGGCCACGCTCGCGAAATCTTCGGGAATATCAACCCCCCGAAGGAGCAAAGATGGCGATGCATTAAATATGTATAAAATGGCGAGATGGAAAATTTGTATTCCGAGAAGCACGAATTGTTTTCGTCGAAATATGGTCTTCCATGATTCTACGAACATTAATTAGATTCGATACTCGAGGGATGGAATCGAAATATTAACCCCCTGTACTCGGGTCCTTCAGTGGCCATTTAATAAAATTTCGAAGATCGATAGTAATCAATATGTCAAATTTAAGATAACGCAACGATGTTCGAGGAATAATTCTACGATTGTGTTAATTATTACACGATTTTCTATTTACTGCACCAAAAAATGGCGTTAGAGTTATGGCAGAAAATCTTGGAACTCCTACCCTTCTTCAGTCAAAAAATTGTGGAATGCAAGGGGTTAACCCCTTCTTCAAGAACTATGACAATACAACCGAATAGGTAACGAAAATTTTATTATTAAAGGAATTAAATATATTAATTTTTTTATTTAAAAGACGTCCCTATTTAGGGATAACGATTAACAGGGCAGGTGTTGCCAAATTGCAAAATAGCCCGCGAAAGATGAAATTTCGTCAAAGAGGCGTCGCTAAGTCGAGATCTACACGTCCCTGGTACACCCGATCGATCGATGACTTAGATCGGTGGATCAGCTCATTTCGCAGTGGACCCTAGCTTCCTTTTTGCCTGCCGGGCCCTATCGGCTGTTTCCAATTTTCTGTTGGCGCGCCTCCTAGCTACCTTCTGCCAATACCGAACCCCCCAACCACGAAAAGAAGCGTCTAATTTCCGAATAACTTCCCGGACTTCCAGATAGAACCATCTCGATGAAACCGCCCCCCATTAAGAAAAAAAAAAAAAAAAATCGAATATTCGAAAAATGATGGAAGCCGATATCCATCGCAGCCGAGTTGACCATCGGTGATCCATGGAGATCGAAGAGAGACGTGGAAGATTAGGTTGGACGAGGTTGGACCGAGCGATTGGGGAATTCGAAGGAAAGAGAGGATGGGACGAGGAGAAGGTGGCACGGAGGAGGAGACGGAAAGGAGAGAGAAATGTCGGTGAAGAGAGGAAACGGGGAGAGAAAAGGAGAGAGGAGCGCGTCCAACGCGGACATTCGTCACACGACATCAAACGCGGCTGCCGCCCGTTGGAGACTCGACCGACCGACTCTAAAGACTCCGGTCGATCAGCCATGAAGAGAGGGCGCACAGTGAGGAGGAATCGCAAAAAAATCGGGAAAAATGAGGGGAAGGAGGAAACGGCCGAGCCAAGTTTGTAAGGCACTCTGTTGCTCTCCTTCTTGTATTCGGGCCCCGATTAATCTGTCGCGTTTTAAGCGCGGGGGTGCGATCAGAATTTCATTCCGACGTTGATTAACCCTTTCGCTCTTCGATTACTTCGATACCGGGATCGGTGAGACCGGTAAGTATTTGAAAACGAGCGCGAATCATTCTCCCGGTCAAGTGACAGCGAGTCCTCGGAGTTAGCTCAGCTTGGTTATTCGTTATAATATCTGAAAGGGGAGGAAGTTATCCGAAAGGTACCCTATAAATTTCTTCCTTCGGAGCATATCGTGGAAGAATAATTAACATCCTTGAGATATCCGAGTCGCAATAAGGTTAAGTTCACAGTCAAATGTGATTATATCATATAGGAAACATAGAAATTTTTCTGATAAAGATTGGCAATCGATTAAAAGAATATCGAAAGAAGAAAACTTGGATCCGGAACGAAGGTTCCTGGCTTAAGATATTCAAATGTGATTATATCGTACGAAACATGGACATTTTCTTGACAGAGATTGATGATTAATTGCTTGAGCAATATCTAAAGAAGAAAACTTGGATCGTGGACGAAGGTTCCTGGCCTAGGGTACCAAGATTGCTCCAGCTTCGAGAAGAAACAGGAAGAGAAGAAAACGAAGAAGGAAAGGGCATTCATTGCTGCTCCATTAACGATTATGCCTCGACCATTTATTTATGCTAAAAGGTTATAAAAGGATGATCAATTGTTGACAATAACAATTGTTGACAGGGTACAGGGTTCCTCAGCCACGCGAGGGGTACCTAAGGAAGAAAACTCAGGGAACAAGTGAACAATATTCGAAAGTAATGTACAAAAGGGATATTTATTTATGCTTAAAGGTTATAAAAGGATGATCATTCTACCGATAACAATTGTTGACAGGGTACAGGGTTCCTCAGCCACGCGAAGGGTACCTAAGGAAGAAAACTCAGGGAACAAGTGAACAATATTCGAAAGTAATGTACAAAAGGGGGTACCAAGTCCTGGGTTCGTTAAAAAATGAAGCAGAAGCGGATCTAGAAATTAAAAAGGATGCCTAAGGAAGGAAACTGGGAGAAGAAGCGAGCAATATTCGAAAGTAATGTACAAAAGGGGGTACCAAGTCCTGGGTTCGTTAAAAAAATGAAGCAGGAGCGGATCTAGGGATTAAGAAGGATCAAAGCTAACTGAAACCGGAAGCAGCGTAAATGGCGGCGATGAAGAAGCGAAGCAGAGTTCGTGGAAAAGCGGCCACGCCTCTGATCCTTTTACGCGAAATGGATGAGGACGGAATAAAAAGGGAAAAATCGGGATGTCGAGATGCATATAGATGGCAGCATGTATTGACTTTGTAATCGCGACCTTGAATTACTGCACGAACGATGACGGGGCGGTATTTAATGTATCGAAAGACGTTCCGCGGCTGATTCTGCCGGCAAGTCATCCCAGTCATTGTATGTTCCAGGATTCTGAACCGGTAGCTGCCTTGGCCGGTCGCTACCGTCGTTGATCGTTCAATATACGACGCACTGGGAACTATTCCAGTAGCCGGATCGCCGGTCGAAGGCGAAGAAGATCGATTAAAGTCGTTTTAAGAACAGCTTCGCGTGGAAACTTTCCTAAGACGTCTTATAAAGTCCACTTTGAATCACCGGGACACGTCTCTCCTCTCTACCTAACTTCGCAGTAGCCCTTTGACTATCCCGCCTTTCTTCTTCGTCTTACTTTGCCTTTAAACTCCGTGATCCCGCGTGTCAGAGATTCGAGAAGTTATTATGCAGAAAATTATAGCACAACAGGAAGAATTATTTATCGAGTTAATATCGCGAAAATATTACGACGCTGATAATTTTTTACCAATATTTTTATCTACTGTATCATAAAGATCTAACCTTCCTCTTCAACAGTGAATCTGACTTATGATCTTGCCATTTTTCTTTGCGAAGATATGCTACTTTGAAGTCGGTACCATTTCGATTTACTAGAGACGTATTTATCAATTTCTGCGATTTTCGAAAAAATATTCCGAGGCTGATAATTTTTTCCCAATATTTTTATCTACTGGATTATAAAGATCTAACCTTCCTCTTCAACACCGAATTGGGTTTATGACCCTGCGATTTTTCCTTGCGAAGATATGCTACTTTGAAGTCGGTACCATTTCGATTTACTAGAGACGTATTTATCAATTTCTGCGATTTTCGAAAAAATATTCCAAGGCTGATAATTTTTTTCCAATATTTTTATCTACTGTATCATAAAGATCTAACCTTCCTCTTCAACAGTGAATCTGACTTATGATCCTGCGATTTTTCTTTGCGAAGATATGCTACTTTGAAGTCGGTACCATTTCGATTTACTAGAGACGTATTTATCAATTTCTGCGATTTTCGAAAAAATATTCCAAGGCTGATAATTTTTTTCCAATATTTTTATCTACTGTATCATAAAGATCTAACCTTCCTCTTCAACAGTGAATCTGACTTATGATCCTGCGATTTTTCTTTGCGAAGATATGCTACTTTGAAGTCGGTACCATTTCGATTTACTAGAGACGTATTTATCAATTTCTGCGATTTTCGAAAAAATATTCCAAGGCTGATAATTTTTTTCCAATATTTTTATCTACTGTATCATAAAGATCTAACCTTCCTCTTCAACAGTGAATCTGACTTATGATCCTGCGATTTTTCTTTGCGAAGATATGCTACTTTGAAGTCGGTACCATTTCGATTTACTAGAGACGTATTTATCAATTTCTGCGATTTTCGAAAAAATATTCCAAGGCTGATAATTTTTTTCCAATATTTTTATCTACTGTATCATAAAGATCTAACCTTCCTCTTCAACAGTGAATCTGACTTATGATCCTGCGATTTTTCTTTGCGAAGATATGCTACTTTGAAGTCGGTACCATTTCGATTTACTAGAGACGTATTTATCAATTTCTGCGATTTTCGAAAAAATATTCCAAGGCTGATAATTTTTTTCCAATATTTTTATCTACTGTATCATAAAGATCTAACCTTCCTCTTCAACAGTGAATCTGACTTATGATCCTGCGATTTTTCTTTGCGAAGATATGCGACTTTGAAGTCGGTACCATTTCGATTTACTAGAGACGTATTTATCAATTTCTGCGATTTTTGAAAAAATATTCCAAGGCTGATAATTTTTCTCCAATATTTTTATCTACTGTATTATAAAGATATAACCTTACTCTTCAACACCGAATTTGGTTTATGACCCTGCGATTTTTCCTTGCGAAGATATGCTACTTTGAAGTCGGTACCATTTTGCTTTACTAGAGACGTATTTATCAATTTCTGCGATTTTCGAAAAAATATTCCAAGGCTGATAATTTTTTTCCAATATTTTTATCTACTGTGTCGTACAGCTCTAACCTTCCTCTTCAACATCGAATTTGGTTTACAATCTTGCGATTTTTCTTTGCCAAGATATACTATTTTGAAATCGGTACCATTTCGATTTACTAGAGACGTATTTATCAATTTCTGCAATTTTCGGAAAAATATTCCGAGGCTGATAATTTTTTCCCACTATTTCTATCAACTATATCATGGAGCTCTAACCTTCCTCTTCAAAACCGAATTTGATTCACGGTCCTACGATTTTTCTCCACGAAGATATGCCGCTTTGAAGTCGCTCGGATAACACAGCGCGCTACCATTTTGTCGCGCAGCGTAATCAAAATGGCTTCTAACGAGGTTCCAGCTACGTTCAAGCTTACGCGTTGCATCTAACTACATGGCACCCCGAATACAACTTCTCTCACTTTTCCTCAACAGAAAACAAACATTGCGCAACCACGTTTTCCCATTTTCTTCTGGTCCTTTTTCGACTGCGCAGCCAAATGCACTCGTAGGCCGGAATTAATTAGCCAGCCGCAATTTGCTCGCGACCAAGGGACAGTAATCTCCGGCTAACTAAATTTCATATGATTACGCGGAGGGAGTCGCGCGTTGCGAACGAGCAAATTTTACGACGGAAGATTTCGCGAAACAATCCCGCCTTTGCGGAGGAGCTTCTTGCCAACGGATTGGTCCATGGTTATCCGCATAACTGCGAACAATTATCTCTCGGTTACGGATTGTTCAGTCGCGTTACAGCCACGATAGCGTGCTGTCGACCGTTAAAAGCAGCTAGACGCTCCTTAAAAGGATTTATCACTGTCGTTACATCGACCGTGAGGGGCCGATAGCCTGCGTTCGAACTCGACACTGCCGCTTCGCTATAATTGCGGTCATCCCGCGCCGGAAAATTTCCGCGCTTTTTGCCACCGTCGCCGTTCCACGGATTCGACTGAAAACCTCTGTATGCACGGCTACGTTCGCGCCAACTCCAATGTACGCCACTCCTGGCATCATAGATCCACATCTCGGGATACAAAACAGGGATTACCTCGCGAGGAACGTCCATCTTTCGCGCCATCCTCCGCGTCGCTCTAATCACCGAATCTTCCTAATATCCCATCCGTTTGCCCATGGTCTCTGACCATGACTAGACTGATCCTTCGAATCCCGCTAGCGTGACGATCTCGATCGAGTCCACAAAAACGCGCCACCGATTTTATCCAAGCTTTTATCCGCGATTCCTCGCGAAACTCCGCGAATTTCTCCCCGGATGGCTTTCACGACGACGAAAGAAGAAGCCTAACAGTTTAAACCGAGCTAAATAATACGCGGGCTTCTTTCGATCCAAAACCGTTCTAAACGCTCCACTGGCCACTGGTCTTCTCGGAAATCGAGCCGGCTTCTTTCCTCCGCGGGATTTTCGAGCTGTCCCTTGTACTTAGGACCGCAAGTACGTCGGCCTGGTATGTTGCACCGGCCGAACGAATTTCACGCTGGGATACCGGGCTCGTTTTTGCCGCCGCTTGCACACTTCAGGGAGCAAGCTGCCTCTAATCCTCGCGATAAAACTCCGATCGAGCTGCTCCACAGCCGCGTCACGGGGAATTCAGGTTAATTTGCACCGGTAATGATTCACCGGACTGATTGGCTTTCTTCCACGCTGCCTCCGCCCGATTGGCAAGAAATTCATTTTACTAGAGGCGTTCGCATGTGATGTATGTATGATGATCCACGAGTGACACACGCGACGTGTTCTCTTGATCACCCCTGGTTCATCGATTCGCGTGACGAGTGATCGTAAAGTAGTCTGAGACACGTGGCTAGAGACGGATTGTGTCTCCGTTTTGATATGGGTTATCGGATTATCGGATTGTCGTTAACTAATCGATTCGTCGATCAACTACTTCGTGGATAAATGCAAGTTCTAAATGGATACTCCAGGTTCATAACTGTAGTACGTTTCTATAGCGAGGTAATCGTGGTCCTCACCTAACTGAAACGCGTCATAGAGGATTCAACGAGGATTAGAGATTATTGAATTACGATTGTTAGACGATTCATCGATCGAGGATTCTTTGGATAAACGAAATATCTTCGTTTCTAAGTATATTTCTCTTCTAGCAGTTCGTCACTGCATGATCTCTGAGAAGGATATACAGATTTTCTAGAGAATAGTTTATAGGAAGTACATGTAGCTTACTCCTCTGTGATCTAAATGGTAAACTCTTCTAGCTACACTGCATAATCTCTGAGAAGGATATAGAGATTTTCTAGAGAATAGTTTATAGGAAGTACATGTAGCTTACTCCTCTGTGATCTAAATGGTATTCAGAATGGTTTCAAAATTCGACTCTATATCTTGTGTTTCGGAATTCAGAACTCAGGACTCAGGACTCAGAATTCAGAACTCAGAATTTAGAACTGAGAACTCATAACTTAGGACTTAGAACTCAGGACACAGAACTCTGAATTTAGAACTCAAAACTCATAACTTAGGACTTAGAACTCAGGACTCAGGACTCAGGACTCAGGACTCAGAATTTAGAACTCAGAACTCATAACTTAGGACTTAGAACTCAGGACTCAGGACTCAGGACTCAGGACTCAGAATTTAGAACTCAGAATTCCGGACACAGGACTCAGAATTTAGAACTCAGAATTCATAACTCATAACTTAGGACTTAGAACTCGGGATTCAGGACTCAGAATTTAGAACTCAGAACTCATAACTTAGGACTTAGAACTCAGGACTCAGGACTCAGAATTTAGAACTCAGAACTCATAACTTAGGACTTAGAACTCAGGACTCAGAATTCCGGACACAAGACTCAGAATTTAGAACTCAGAATTCATAACTCATAACTTAGGACTTAGAACTCAGGACTCAGGACTCAGAATTTAGAACTCAGAACTCATAACTTAGGACTTAGAACTCAGGACTCAGAATTCCGAACACAGGACTCAGAATTCCGAACACAGGACTCAGAATTTAGAATTCAGAATTCATAACTCATAACTTAGGACTTAGAACTCAGGACTCAGAATTCAGGACTCAGTACTCAGGACTCAGGACTCAGAATTCAGAACTCAGAAGTCAGTATTCGAAGACAGAAAGTCCAGGCCACGAATGATAACTTCAGGCTCCACTGATGGACTTTAGAATATTGAAAGCTGACTTTATCAGATCTCTGATCAGGTATCTTCGTTTCATTCTTCGCTTTACTAGCTCCTTAATCTACTAAACAAACAGTCCACCAGCATCTGAAATCGAATGTCCTATTATAAACAAATCAGAACTCAGAATTCAGTATTCACGGATAAAAATTCCAGGCAACGAATGATACATCAGACTCCGCTGATGAATTCTAGGGCATTAAAAGCTGACTTAATCTGATTCCTGCCTAGATATCTTCGTGCTTCTACTTCCAGAGATTACCTCTGCGTCTCTGCTCGTCCCACGCGCGAGATCTTTGACAAGCCTGCAAGGAACCTTCGTCCAGCAGCCATCTAACCGATTAGCTATCCAAGAGCAAGGAACGCGCGGTTCCACGTGTCACATGCTAGTTCGTCGTGGAAACTGGATCCCGGCCAGCCCGACGATTAGAATTCGCAGCCGATGCAAGCGCGATCGAGGAAACGAGTCCAAGGAAGGACGGATTCCGGCGTGTCGCTCCCGTTTGACAGCGAGTCGAGAGTTAACGGTGTTAACTCCGCAGAACGTTGGCGTTGCTTTCATAAAATCAGTGAACCGTGGCCGAGGGAATGCCGTGGAACGCCGGAATTATTCCGGCGGTGCCGCGTCCCAAGCGGACGGGCGGAATTTTTCTTTCGTCGACCAGCGACCACGGCGGCGGCGGCGATGGCGGCGGCGACAGCTTTTGACCCGGCAAAAACGCCGGCCACGTCCACCGAATTTTTGGCCGAATCTTCGATCCTCGTGGCCCGCGCCAACCGCCAGATATGCGGCTCACGGGATCGCCAATGTCCACATCCTACACGCCGATCCATCTCCTCTCGTCCATCCATCGCGAGTCCCAACGCCATCCATCGCGAGTCGCGACGCCATCCAGATCCACCGATTTTCTCGCAGTACGAGCATCTACCTGGACTCGTCGATGATTCGCTTCTCCGAGATGACAGGTAACACCTTTTCAAATATAGTTAGCTCAATTATCTAGAAACACAACCCTGTCTGATAGAATTCCTAGGTTAGCACTTTACTTCGTTAATACAGAATGCATGAATCCTTAAATCTCCGTAAGTACGAAGAATATTCAGAATTTTCAGAATTAATAAATTTCCAAATTTTAATGGAAAATTGGAAAAATGCATGAACCCTTAAATCTCCGTAAGTACGAAGAATATTCAGAATTTTCAGAATTAATAAATTTCCAAATTTTATCTGGAATTCTGCAACCTAGCGAGTCGAGGACTTTTCAACCCCCTCTGATCCTATTGTACATCTAGGTCTTCATAAGGTGTTACATTTTGTTCCATTCCCTTCACTTCTAGCACACGAAATACTCTATTTTCTGTCAAAAGAATTGGAACAAACGCGCTGTGCTCGCAATCGGTCTGTGATCCCGATCTTTACTGCAAGAGAAGTCGGCGACGAAGGGCCGGGAGGGTTGCCGGGTGAGTTTCAGCGGGCTCGGAGGATTTTTCGCGAATCTCGCGGGTAATCTCACCACGGTAAGAGGCCAATTAACGCTTCTAATCTCGGGAGGCGACGTTCTCGGCTAATCCCGCGACAAAATCGGCGGTCTTCGCGTTATCTTGGACCATTGCCGGCGTTACTTATCCATTGTCTCCGGCTTAAGGGAAACGGGAAGCTAGATCTTAAATCTAAATTGCATCTGTTTGTCACTGTCCGCTGCCCCCGCGAGAAACGTATCGTTCTGACTACGATTAACGCTCCTCGGGGCGATAATCGCGCCGATCGTGTGAAAGGAAATCCAGAGACAACAATGCGATCCTAAACGCTGTCAAACCTCAGCGAAATCGTCTCGAAAGCCCAAGTATCGATCATGGATGTTACTCTCAAGATGGAGACACAGATCCGTAGATCGTGACGGAGAGTTAGCGTAATTGCAATTACGTTAGCGATAACACGACGATCGAATGGATTGACAAACTGGTCTGTCATGGGTGATCGGCTCGGCGGAAGAAAAATTCGATATATAGGAATTAGGATGTTTGAAATCGGATCGCTAATGCGTTAATCCGCCGTTTCGCCGGGAAAAAGTCAACGCGCGATGAAAAAGTTGAAATTGATCACGGTCTGCCGTGGCGAATGCGGCTGACTAAGCCGCGAGTTATGCTCGGTTCTACACATTTACGTACCGCTACCTATTTATCGAACTTGTCCAGCACGCCCCGTTTCCTCTCTCTCTCTCTCTTTTCCATCCAGCTGAGACTCGCCTCGATCGTATCTTTGCCGGATTTTTCAGGTAATCGCCGTAGTCTGCCGATCAGTTTCGACAGCGATAATTGATTTCCAACTACCGGCCAAACGATCGCCGGAGATCGACGGCAAGCTCGACGTAGCCGCCGAGATAGCTGCTCAGATAGCTGCTCAGATAGCCGCCTAGTAGCTGACGAATCGCAAAAACCTACGATTTCGTTGCTTACCAATTACAAGGACACGTCTCGCGCTTGTTTAAACGATCGCGATCGAAACTGTTCGGATCGTTAAGTTTTCTAGGAATGACATGATTTACGCGAGACGTGTTCACACGTCATAGATACGCGAGACGTTGAGATCCAAAGTGTCAACGGGGATGGATGTTACTATATTAAAACAGATTTGGAAATTCGTCAATTTCTTTGATTCCTTTGTCTATGTCTCTGTCATTCGCTGCGTTGCGTCGCTTGCTCTGTCAAGAGAATAGAATACAGGAGCCTCTGTCAGTGGAATGGGAAAAGATGTTGGAAACTCTCGGAGAGTACGGAGATTAAGGCGAAACGAAAAGGAAGCGATGACAATAAACTAATAGTCCCAAGATAACGAAGAACCGGTGTACCAGGTGTCACAATTTAGACAGAGCGAGTGAACGAATGAGGGAGTTTGAAAATTAATAATTAATACACGCGCTTCTTAGTGGCTCTAAGATTTGAATCCTTGCTGTCATATAGTCTGTTGGAAACTCTCGAAGAGTACCGAGATTAACGTGAAACGAGAAGGAAGCGATGACAATAAACTGACAATGGCAAGATAACGAAGAACCGGTGTACTAGGTATCAAAATTTAACCAGAGCGAGTGAAGGAATGAGGGAGTTTGAAAATTAATAACCAATGCACACGCTTTTCGGTGACTCTAAGAATTGAATCCCTGCTATCAAATAGCCTCTCTTAAGAAAGGACCCTGGATCTAGAGACTCGCAAGTGCAGAAAAAGTCCACAAATGGCAGCGAATCTAATCGCAATGCTGAGCGAACACGTGGCATAATTCCGCTTGCCACATAGTGTCAAACCCTACCGATCTCGAGACAATTAGCCCGCAGAAGAGTGAAGAGGGATTACCCAATTACCGAAAAGTTGTCCGCAGGACGTTACAACTGAATTAAGAAGAGCCGTCGCAATAAGGAAGGCTGGAGACAGCGAGCTGGACAAATAATCGGTGTAAATCGAAAACAGGAAGCTGCCGACAGCGTTTCGTCTTCCTTCTTGCCAACCAGGGCCCGCCGATCGAGCAGCCCTGCTCGAACCTTTCGAACGATCCTGAGGGGTCTTGTTCGGATGCTTCCACGCGCGGAATGCGATGCCAGGAATAACAGACAGAGACGGGCTACGGTCTGTCTTATTAGCGAAAGTACTCCGACCGTTACCGAGGCAATTGCCGTTAATTGCGCGAAAATTTCACGGATAAAGGAAACCGGTACCAAAAAGCGACAAGGGCAGCCAGCTCCGCGGCCGATCGCGGCTCTCAAGGCTCTTTTCCCTCGATTATTCCCCCATTTTTTCCCCGCACGACGTGCTCGAGCAACGTGGGAAATTCGCCACGCATGCAGATTCCACGGGAATTCCGCGGAACGTTCGATTAGCCAATGCGATCAGCCTACCTTCAGTGTGAGAAGAGCTCCAGGAAATATCCCCAGCGCTGCCAGACTCTGGCTGTGATCCGTCAGCTCGTGCTCGCCCAGCATCAGATGCTGGTCGTACGGGCCGGCGCCGCAAATCTGCATTGTCTGAAACAGCAAACGACGAATATTAATTTCACCGAACAATTTTCGAAACGTGCAGAGAACGGTTCATAAATAAAATAAAAATAGATGACAGATCTTGGAACCTAGAAGTTCCGAACACTCAATCTCTGAACGCCCTCCAAGATTCGATTTACGTTTCACAAGCCACGTTTCTGCTACAAGATCTCCGCGAAGATAAATAAAATTGGAAACTTCGTGCAAAATTTGGTAAGAGATATTCGCAGAATTTCTCTGGATCACGGACTTGTCCCACATGTAACTAGTAGATAAGGGATGCTTCCATCCTACCCTTCAACGCCAACCGATAACAACGGATTATTATTCCTATATAAGATAGGCGCCATCTCGATCAAGAAGTTCTATTGTGTAATTCAATTAACACGTACGCCAAAGGCTCTTCCTAAGGCAACCATTGTAAAACCTACAAAAGATAAAATAAAAGACGCTGGTATGCCACGGCATATCGGCTAATTTAAAAAAATTCTTTTATTCATTTTTCACCACGTTTTTTTATCACCACGGACGGAATTCACGCAGCCGAAAATGAACCGCGAAAAATGAGTCGCGGGTTGAACAAGTTCCAGGAACGCAGAAAATTCCGGCATCCGTGGATCGGCTTCCGCAGGCATCGAACTCCAAAGCGGACCGCGAGCAGGGTAAAGAAAGCGAAGGAAAGGACCGCGGTCTCGGAGTCGGAATCGCGGAGCATGCGTCCGGGTAATTGCTTAATTTGTGGAAGCCACGTTCGAGAAACGGTTTCGCGTTTACCCTCGGCCCGTAGGAACCAGCTTCCCGGGGTAAACGTGCAGGTTTCTGTTTTACGAGCGAGTAACCGGCGGGAGGAAGAGCCACGGAGGAGTAGAGAGGGAAGACGTGCACACACGGAACACCCTGGTTAGACCGTGAGTAAACCGACGTGAACCATCCGCGGAAGCATCGAGAGGCTAATCTCTCGAGGTAATTTCGCGATTTTCTTCCGTTCCCCTCGGCGATCGATCGATTATCGGAGAAAAATTGCAGATGGCGCGGTGGCTCGAGTGGCGCAGGATGAATAGGACGAACCGTGGACGGTGGGGGGATTGTTTGGTAGAGCGGTAAGGTGCAGTGTCGGGCCCCGATATTAGAAATTCATGGTTCGTGCGAATAGCAAAACGAATTAACTCTCGGGGATAAATAGGATTCTTCCATTGACGATCTTAGATCGAGTTTCAGGAGGACGGTTTCTTGCAGGAGTGCACGAGTCCCCGCGGGCTGATTGAGCGGAGGGTGACGTGGCAGGAACGTCTGGCGTGAAATTGATTTTAAATTCCAAAAATTAGTTCCGTTACACCCATGCCGATGAATCATCGATTCGCAGAGTTTATTCTAGAAAAGCGTGTATCCCGCGTGTTTAACTAGACGCCGCGAAGCCGGATACCTCGGTGGGTACCTTCGTCGAAAAGCCACTACTCCGAACCTCTTCTGGGCCCCGCGAAGGCTCTCCTAGTCCCTAATTTGAAGCCTGAAAACCTTGACGAAGATCTCCATCGAGCATCTCCGAAGTGACGAAAGTTACGGGATAATACCAGCGTTTACAGGAAGAAAAAACGGGGAATAAAAAATAAGCAGAGGGAAGAGAAATGATTGGTTGGGTCAGGAAACCGATGCTTCCTCGTTAAGCTCCTCTGCTCGGGCACGAAAGGTGCTCGACCAGGCCGATAAACAGAGGCGCGTTTAACAAGCCTGCCGAGCAGAAAGGGAAGAAACTGAAAAATTGTCTCATAATCATTTCGAATGCAGAGCGGAATAAAACGTCGACTCTCGACACTCGATGAATCCTATGCTACGTAGGCCGAACCACGCGGATCTACCTTGGTCACTGGAAAAGACCAAGGACCAAGCTCTCGAGGAAGCTGGGGAAACGAAGGAACGGAGATCGGTGACACGGAATGTGGTAGAAAGTAATATTTACAGGTGGCAATCGGCGTTACGACGATTACGTAAATGGATCCGCGAGCGAAGCGACTATTGTCCCGATTTGCTTGCTTGCTCGCGACTTGTCCGCAGCCGACCATGAAATTCGTGGATTTTTGCCGGCCGATAAAAAGCCAACTATCGTTTCTGTCAAACGCGAATCGATCCGTGAACACCGGCACCCATCGGTCGGCGAGTGATACTTTCGAACCGGTATCGCCGTCTAATCGCCGACCGTTCGCGCTCGCTGCCGTCCAGCGATCTATCGATCCGGCCGTGGATCCTCCCGTAGCCTGGAAAACAGGCTGGACGGTTCTTCCCTCGACGCACCGGCACGGGATCCGTCGGCTTAAATTTAAGAGTTTTACTACTGCCGGCTGGCAATTATTGCGGTAAAACTGAGACGAGCCGCGTTTTGTCCTTTTTGCCGCGCCGTTTTTGCGGGAAACCGGGGAGAAAAATTCGTTAACCCGTTGCCGAAGAGTGGAGAGATACTCGGGGTAGATTGCTCCTCTTGTTCATCCTTGTGCTCGCAATAAAACATAAGTGGCCGAGGAACTTCCCGGGCAAACTGTAATTTTAATGTGTCTTCCTTCGAAATTCCTCTCGCCGGTTTAACGAGACGTTGCGCATCCAGATACGTGTCGCTTTTATTCGCTTGTATATTCGCTTATCCGATGACACTTTTCTTCTTTCTCCCGACCACGAATTTTCCCCTATATCTCTCCCGTGTTCCCCAGGATTGAGACACTTTCCGCGCAGATGCCTGGACCACCGAAGGCCCCTGCGTTCTGGAGGGAAGGTAACCCTCGAGACTGGGAATCGAACTCGAGGAGAAAATAAAGCACTGGGACCGTAAAAGAGAGGCCAATGAATGAGAAGAGAGAACTCGTCGTCCCATTGACGCCGGCTGCCTTTCTCGGGGTCGGATATTAAAAGGGCCAAAAAGGAACCAGGTCCGGGCCTGTGTAGGTGGACAGAGAGAAAAGAAATCGGTGAGAAGCAGGAACACGGAAGACGAAGAACCGAAATACCCAGGAAACCCATAGAAACAAACTTGAAAATCGAACCTAAGAGGATACCCGAGTGTCCTCGTCAGACGTGGTCAAAATCTGCGAATTCTCGCGCATTGGAAAATTGGAAAATTGGAAAATTCATCCCCCAAAGAGGCGCAAAGAACCCTAACCGTTGATTCGATAGGTATCTCGGGATTCGAGCTTTCGCGCGGTTAAATTACACGAAAACTCGTGGAGGAGAAAGCGAGAGACACGGTGAGAGAGAAAGAGAGAGAGAGAAGAGGAGGGAATTGAACAGCCACCGGTATGGAAGGGCCAGAGTGGAGCGAAGTGGAGTGAAGTGGAGTGGAGAAGTCGGAGGCCTGTTATTAGCGCGAGGTTTATGCTCTTTCGGCTTTTTGCCGGTGGCCTCGGAGAAGGAGAAGGAGATGGCCACAGCCTCGCAATATAAATACGCTTAATAGTTTAAGCACACTGCCGGGGCTCGGGCATATGCTAACCAGCCATAACTACGGCTTTACTACTTTCGTCCACTGAACGAACCAACGAAGAACCTGCTTACAGGGTGTCCGATTTTAGGAGGGACTCTTTCCTCCGTGCCTCGGAAACGGCCAGCCCTCGTAAAACGGCCGGGAGTAATTTCATTCAATTATCCCGCGATCACTGTCATTCTCAGCAACTACGATCGATTGGGGAACGCGTTAAAACCGCGCAGATTATGTTTGTTTAGTTGCCCAGACGTCGGACGCACGATCTATTATCGTGGAATTCGTCTTCTTCTTTGTCCGATCAAACGGATAAAGCATCTCGGGAACGAAGATCACAGGGGAAAAGCATGATACGTCAGATTTTTCGTGCTCTATAAGGCAGCAATTTTGAGACTCGATACCAAAGACCGGAGACCTTCCCGCTCTTTTTATTTCCTTCCGCAGATTAAATACGTGTTCTTGCGGCTAATCCATTAGCTACTCCCTAGGAAGGTTCGTATCTCTGCGCTCGTGGCACGTTGAAACATAATTCCTGGTCACCGAGCAACGCTGCGATCGCGGAATCGAGGAGTAGCCAGCGTACCATGAGTTTCAGCTCCTTCAGCGTGATCTCCGACGAAACCTTCAGCTCGTGGGAGCCTTTCAAGTTCCGCCTGGTCCTCGACGGCCTCGTGTTCTCCATCTTGGGTCTCTTGGCAGCCACCTGCAACGGAACAGAAAAGTCTAGTTAGACAGGAGTGCAAGCTTGCTCGAGGTTCGCCTCGGTCTCCTAACGCCTCGATATCGTCAGGAGCCCGAGACGAGCAACGAGAGGCAAAAAGGAGCTACTAGGGGACGAGAGAGGAAGCAGCTGGCCATAAGGTCGCCCCGTGGAAACGTAATGACGATTATTATCGTGAAACGAATGAGATGGGGCCAATCTCCTTATCGACCGACATCAATCTGAACCGGTGGACCGGTTCCAAGACACTCCGGTGACTCGGCACGTCGGCCCATTAACAAAAATCCGTTGTCGCTCGGCCCCGGCCAGCCGAATAATTCACCGCCACTCTCTCCCGTCATCTTCGTCCAATTCGATCCTCGAATCTATGCATTCTTACTCCATCCCTCACCTCGGTGTCGTTCTCCGCCTTCGTATCCTCGTTATCCTCCACGCACTTTATATAAATCGTCGCCCTGTCGTACTTCAGGCTCTCCAGACGTTCTTGCTCCACTCTCACCAACATGCACGCCGCGCACAGGCCTGAAACGCAGAGGCAAACGCGAGAATATAATTGTCGTGATCGATTTCGCCACGCGGGCCTGCAACATTCTTACGCTCCTGAGATTTATCTTCCGGCTCAGCTTACGCTAACCCCTGCGGTTCGCGTTCAACGGGGGGATAAACGGAAACGGGGTCGCACAGGAAATTCCTCGAACCGACTATTCGTTTAGGCGAACTTCGCAGGTGTCGATCGCGATCCACGATTCGCGAGGAACGAAGGGATTCTAGAACCTGGGGGTTCCAGTTTCAACGGAGGCCACGTAAAAGACTGGAAGAATCCAGGGGTGCGATGCGAATATTTACGTACGTCTGCTTTCCTAAAAGATAGGGGAGGAGGTCGGAAAGATGCTGAGAAACACCGGTGTGGAGTAGTAAAAATAAAGGAGAATGGATTAAAGAAACGAAACGACGTGGAAACTACCCCGATACGCGTGCGACACCTTCGCGGAATCGATCCCCGAAGCCACCCCTTTGAGAGCGCGAAGCGCCGGCGAGGCGGTCACACCGCGGCCAATTTCAAGATTCCTTTAACACCCTTTCCGTGGCCACCCTTCGTTAACACCAGCGTGGGTCAGATTACATCGACACCCCCTCGAGCGTCGAAGTTACAAAGTCACAGAGGAGTCGGATCAGAGGGGCGGGAAGGGGTTGGAGAGGGACGGACGTTTTGACGACGCCGGCGGCTCTCGGTGGCTCTTATCCCGTGTATAATAGATTGCTTACGGTCGGCGAGATTAATACAGTAATTAATAATATACGGTGACCAGAGCCGCGTAAGAAGCGGCCATTGTTGCTGGCCGGACAGCGCAAAAACCAGGCCGAACAGCTCCTATCCGAGCGGCTTTCAGGAGCGTTACGTCATGTTCAGACAGTTTTCCGCTAAAGGGGCTGCAGGGTAAACCCCCGAGGAACGCTCTGACCTCGAATGAATTCGAATGTCCACCACCCTCCACCGCCGCGGCCCTAATTACCCGAGTACCGCCGCGGTATCGCGCTGCTTTCGCGCGAACATTCTGCAAGAACACACCCCTCGAACGATGACCCGACGGTCGACGACCCATTCTAAGTGAATCGAGTCGTTTCCGATTCTTGGAGAATCCAGCACGACTCTTTTCAGGGGAACAGCTGCCTCGAGGAACGCGCTAATAGACGCTACTGCGAGAATTCTCTTAACTATTGTATTCCTCTTAATACGATCTTCCTTCGTCTCACGGTACTACTTTATTTCCCGAATTTATGCAAAATAGCAGAGGTTCGAATTTTGTGAAAGTCCAAACGCGATATATTTGGATACCATAATTGTTTGGTGGTAGAAAAATTCGGATCTTCGAGGGTTGACAGCGTATAGCGCAAAACTGTAAAAAAGTAGTCACCATACTATTTTATTTTCCGAATTTATGCAAAATAGCAGAGGTTCGAATATTGTGAAAGTCCAAACGCGATATATTTGGGTACCATAATTGTTTGGTGGTAGAAAAATTCGGATCTTCGAGGGTTGACAGCGTATAGCGCAAAACTGTAAAAAAGTAGTCACCATACTATTTTATTTTCCGAATTTATGCAAAAGAGAAGAGATTTGAATATTGTGAAAGTCCAAACGCGATATATTTGGGTACCATAATTGCTTGGTAATAGAAAAATTCGAATCTTCTAGAGTTGACAGCGTATAGCGAAAAACTGTAAAAAAGTAGTCACCATACTATTTTATTTTCCGAATTTATGCAAAAGAGAAGAGATTTGAATATTGTGAAAGTCCAAACGCGATATATTTGGGTACCATAATTGCTTGGTAATAGAAAAATTCGAATCTTCTAGAGTTGACAGCGTATAGCGAAAAACTGTAAAAAAGTAGTCACCATACTATTTTATTTTCCGAATTTATGCAAAATAGCAGAGGTTCGAATATTGTGAAAGTCCAAACGCGATATATTTGGGTACCATAATTGCTTGGTAATAGAAAAATTCGAATCTTCTAGAGTTGACAGCGTATAGCGCAAAACTGTAAAAAACTAGTCCCGGAACTACTTTATTTTCCGAATTTATGCAAAACAGCATAGGTTCGAATATTGTGAAAGACCAAACGCGATATATTTGAGTACCATAGTCGCTTAGTGATAGAAAAATTCAGGATTGACAGCGCGTACCGCAAAGATTTCCGAATTCCACAGCGCTGTCATTAAGAAGCAAATTCCTCGTCCCAAATATTCCTGTGATTAAAAATGTCGAGTGTCGCAGGAGCCTCGCGGAGATTGTTCCGACAGGAGGAACACGAGATCTCGATCACGTCGTACGGAGGAACACGATCATCGGATTTCAATTTATAGCAAGGCGCAGCGGTTTCCGGGAAGCAAGGGTCGGCGTAGCTACTCCGAATGAATTCAAATGTCCACCCTTGGACCTCCAATTACGGAGCGGTGCATGAGGGTGCACGATAGGATCGTTTGCTATCGAGTTTAATCGGAAATACGGCGAACCTAAGCTAATCAGGGATGCGTAGGGCTGACTGAGAATCAGCGACCCGACCCCTTTTCCGAGTCTTTTAACCCTCTCTCGTCGATCCGTCCTAAATCACCCCTCTAGAAGATCGATCGGTCATATCTTCCCAGTTTGACAGGGAATAGAACCCAGGTGAAACGCGAATAAAACCGCGGAGGGGAAGAGTGTGCAAGAAGACGAAGCAAGTGCAACGAAGAGGACGGGAACTGTGAGGAAAATGGACGAAGGAATCCGAAGGGGTACTCGCGCGTGTCTCGAGCAAAGTGGGTTTTATTGGCTAATAATACACAATAGGCTCTACTGGTTGCCAATAGAGCCGAATGCGTGGCTCTCCTCTCGTATTTCCCTAAAGTGCCATCCGAGGGCAGTCAAACCATAAACGGGCGTCGAGAGGGGGCAAAAACTTGGACGGGATCAACTCCGGAGAAGTTTGCTAGCCGAGCTCCGATTCCTTCGGATTTTATCGCGTGCATGGAAACGGCCCGGGCCGAAATCCCTCGTGGCCCGACGAATCCAACTTTTCTCCCGACTTCGCGCGATTCGCCGTGCAATTTCGAGGATACATGAGTTTCGCGAAGAGGTTAAAGAAATATCCCTCGTCGCTTTTGTCGCATTTCAGATCCGTGTTGAGATGCGATCGTTTCACTGGCTAATTACAGGGTAGAGAGACTACCTAAGTAGCGAGTGATCGATCATTGGGGATGATCCCAATTTCAGGGAAACGTTGAGAAAGATCCTACTGACGATTAGACGATCGTTCCGTTGATCGGATCGATTACGCGACGGGACTAGTGCAGGCGAAATTAATCGAGAAATTCTATGGGGATGGAAAACTGACGGAATCGTGATCAGTTAGGGAACCATGCACCTGGGTCCAGGGTACTAAGCTAGTTAATAGATGCGTCATCTAAGGGAATCTTTAGGCGAGAAAGGTAAAATTTCGTTGACAGAATGTTCCTTCGAGATCCTAATTCCGTGAATCGGGATGATTTTCAACGAGTAATAATTTTCAGAAACAGCATCTTCAGAGACCTCGAATAAATATTACGGTGAAAATTCGACGAAATATCTCGCTTTTCGATATGTTACACGAATAAAATGAAATATCCTAAGCTAAGAAGAGATTAGCCATTTGTTGGACGACTGTTTCAAGATTTGATTTCTAATTCGAGGGAATAAGGAGAATAAAATCCGCCGTTCCATCTTCCACGGCAGCCTTCGTGCGGGCATCTCGAAAAAGAACGGATCCCCGAAATTTCACGAGGCTTTTGACAAACAGTCCTAACTGGTCGTGGCAAATTCGAGGCGACGCACGCAGGCAGAAGCAAAGAAACGCGACGGGGCGGCGCATTAGCAATTTTCATAGAATCCTCGACTAATTAAGGTCGATAAATCAAAAGAACACACGGACAGCCGTGTCGGACGTCCCGCAGGAAGAGCTGCCGTGACACAGAAACGAGGGAGATCGGCTTAATAGTAAGGACAGCGGCAGGAAAGGGGAGGAAAAAAAAAGAGAAACACACGGGGTAAAAATCGGCGAAAAGAGAAAAAACAGAATTGGGCGGGACGCTTGCAGGAAACTCATACTGCTCCGTGAAATCGGATGATCGACGAGCTTCCAGCCTCGGTTCCAGAAAATCAAATCCCATCGAGATGTCCTTCTGGGAAATTCATTCCACGGGCAATCAGAATTTTGAAGACGAAAGTACCAGCAGAAGCCTCTCGCCGCGTACTTTTCTATAAACGAGCAAACGAATTAAACCGATATTTACATCGTCCAACACTTATCTACCGTTTTAAAATTCGCGCCAAGGCATTCGATTGATCCTTAACCTTCCACGATTAAAATAAATTTCAATTTTTCGTTTTTTCGAATCAAACAATTTGGGAAATATGCGAATCATCTAGCAAATAATATTTTATCAATGTGGCAACGATAAAGGGACAATTAAAGTATCGAATTCGTCTATACGACGAGTTAACTCGTCAGTCCTAATTAAGGAATTAAGACACAATAATTGAAAATAAATTAGCGAAAAATTGAAAACGTAATGCAAGTTACCATCGAGCAAGACTCTGCCAATTATCCTAATCGCAACTGTACCCAAAGTATCCAGTATTACTAACAGAATCTGCATGACACTTTCTTGGCACTTTGCAGGCTCGCAAACTGCAGGATGTGCCGTGAAATTTCGCAGGTCTTCGATCAAAATCGAAGGCACGTTAGGCGCTAGGACAGACGGCGCGACATTATATTAAAAGGTCGACTTTCATTCATAACTTCGAATTCGTCCCGTGAATGAAAGATTGATGCTCGCAGCCCCTCCGGCGTGGAACAGTCGGCCACCCTTGCCCCGAGTTCTTCCTCGAATCACCGGCAGCGAGTAAATAACGATTTCTCCGCGTTTCATAAACTGCTCGATTTAATCTCTCCACTCCTCCGTTCCCGTCTCGAAAATTTTTCGACCGCGACAAGAAAGAGGAAAATCGAGAGCAGTAGGCTGACAGAGGCCAGGAACGACGAAGGGGTGGATTTCAGCGAAGGAGCGCGGTTTCTCGTTTTCGGCTCTAACGATGCCTAGCTACCGAAGAAGGAGAAGATCGTCGCCGTGACGATTTCGCTAACGAACGTCTTCGAGCGCCACAACAAAGTCGAGATATAATCCTCTTACACTGGAAGCTGGCTGCGCGTGTAATCGGGGCTTAAAAGCGGGCATTACACGCGGTTCCCGGTTCCGCAAGCGGGACCGCGCGTTTCGGGAAAATCGAAAGGAGCCCTGACGCCGCTAATGGATCCCCGATCGACGGGTTAATTAAACGAGAGCGCGGTTTTCAGCCAATTTAGACCCGTCCCCCGAAGAACGGTTTAACTGGCAGTCGCCAGGAAAATAAAATTTCCCGTAGATTCCGTTGTAAATCCGCGTTTATCGAACGACGAGAAACGGTCCGAAATTCTCCTGACCAACGACTGTTCTCTGATAAGAGAGGACAGCGGATTCGTGTCCAGCGATCTGGCCGATTAGACTTGTGGATTAACGAAGGCTCGTGGCTGTCAGTGTCGCTGGACACCCCCGAGTCGTTGTCAGTGGCGAAGGGAGGAAAGCTCTAAGTGAGCTTTATCCTCGTTTTATCTTGTTTTCTAACCACCCCTCGATCCCCGCCGGTGGCTGGAGGCCGAGCATCGGTCATCTAGGCGCTCCATTTAATCCTGCTGGAAAAGAACCCCCGCGGCGTGGAGACAAGTAGGGATATCCTGCAGGATAAGAGAAGCGGCAAGACGAAGAGGAGGGATGGGCCAGGAACCGGCGGGATATCGCTAATTCGACCCTTCGAAACTTGACCTGCTCGACTTTCCTAGTCCACTTTCACTTTAATTTACGACATTATTTTCCGCGCCGCGGACTGATGAATCCTTTTAATTGTCCGTGGCTAATGTCGCCATTTATGCGGCCTCCATGCACGGAGAATCTATTTTCTCGTTCCGGGTCGAGAGGAAATAAACTTTGGGGGCCTCATGCCCCATCCTGAGACTCGAAATAATCACATCCTAAAGAACAAACCTAACCTCGATGTCGACAGGCAGAAATATAGATTTCGAGATGCCAAAGTTGACATCGGGCACAGTAGACTGGAATTTTCTCATTCCTGGTCTCAAAAAGCATACTCGAATGGTCTGCGAAGAACCTGGAGACGATGAACGTTGATCCTGCGGAATGATCCACTTGGCGAGAGCAAGGGGGTTGTGGCAGCGAGGGCAAAATTCATTTTCCAAAGCCATCCAGCGATGTAAGGGAACAAGTCGTAAAGTCGTGTTCATTGGTCGGTGAATGCATATATTAAGACGTGTCCGGCGCACTTGTCGCAGTGGGGGAAGGCTAACAAATGTCCCTCCTGAAGCGTTTGACCCCTGGTAAGTTCAGCCACCCCCTCCGGCAGACTAAATCTCGAAAGCCGGGCAACCCCTGCAGGCACGGCGTTTATGGAAGGACTGGTGCAGCGTAGCCGACCGCGTAGCCACCGGAGGAAACTAATCAGCAAATTCGTGTTCTAAATCTAAATCGCCGTCCGAATATTAATTCGAGACCGCTCTGTCTCTGTTCGCCTGGTCGTCCGGCAGCCAGAATCCCCCCATCCGTGGCGAAACCGGGGCCTCCTCCGTCGTCCGACCGTTTCTCTAGGTTTTGCGCGATACACCAGCCAGTGCTGTAGCTACGAGAGCACCAGGCTGATTTGTGGCACCGGCTGGCGCCTAAGCGATATTTACGACTGTCGTTCAAGGAATCGAAACACCGTGCTACGCCGTGTTCTCCGCGGGATCGCTTTTAATTGCATTGAAAAGTCCACGGCTTCCCGGAAATCGATTTCGAGAGCCGTAGCCGAGACAGTTAAAAAACCACCGTCTATTCGGTGGAGGACCCTTCGAAAACGTTCCACGCCGCTGCTTTTTGTCCGGCTATCCCGTATCCATAACTGATAATTAATCCAACGTCTCTGCAGCTCGCGTTACATTCCGTTAAACGACACGGATCCTCGTTCCTCGGCGGATGTCTCACCCTTTGACGAAGAAGAGATTCTTGCGGCAGAGGGTCAGGAGGATAGACGGACAGGAGCCCGGAACAAACGGACAATTTAGCCCGTTTTAAGGGCACGCGTCCAAACAGGCAAGAGCGAACGCGGGAACAGAGCACTTGGTCCTGCATGACAAAAAATCGGGGGTTGCTTTCGGTGACTGATACGGCCCTGACTAACGAGCCTCCGCCGGACGATCGTTCCACTCTTAAAGCCTCGAAGGGTGGTCCTTTCTCCCTTTCTCGTCCGCGTCCTTTCCCCGTTTCTTTCTCCGTCGTTCGCGGAGGCACATTAGGCACCGTCCAACCTCGTATCAATCACTCGACAACCCTGGTAGCCGAGAATCCTTCGTCGACCTCGGTTGACAGAACCGGAGGTGACGCGATTGAATACCACCCTCCGGGCATCCCCGGCCCACCGACGCGATCACCGCGCTACTGGAAAACCCGGGGAAGGAAACGTTCCTCGTGCCACTGCACCCGGTTAATGGCACACGGGCGAAAGACGATCGACGGCTAACGAGCCACGATGGAATCGTCCATCTTTCCGTCTTGCCGGTCTCTATGATGCGCGACGTTAAGCGTGCAACCTTAATAACCCTAATGTCGAACCTTAACCCTCTCGATACGACATCCTCGATCGCGAATGAGTCTTTGGTACCGTGACACCACCTGGGCCAAAGCTCCCCGACGTCACGTCGCTGATCCGCTTACCTAACCGATGACGATCAACTCTCGCAAACTTGCGAAAACTCCGAACGAATGTCCCAAAATCCTCGATCGCGGTTTCCCTAAGGGTTCCACCACGAAAAACCATGGCCACGCGATCTCAATCGGGCAAGACGGAGAGGAGGAAGATCAATCGGGGATGTAGATCAAGCGGCACGAGTCCGCGAGCCACCGAGTGTAGAGAAGATCACGGTTTTAACCCTAAACGACATCTCCATCTGGGCGATCCGCGATCCGGCCGCTGGATATCCCGAGACGAGACGCCGGGCTATTCGGGCCGGACTTTGCAATTCAAATGACCCGCCGGACGATTCCCGACGAGGCAGAGCCTTGACAAATGTCGCCGGAAAAAAATGCCCGGCCATCCGCGACCGAGAGACGGACAAGACAATGGGATGTTTAGAGGCCTCCGGCTCTCTTGAACGCGAGAGACACGCCGGTACCTCGAGCGCAACCAACGACGTGAACATCGGTCCGCAAGATCCCCCTGGTGCTACCTTCGGGACCCAATTTGCCTGCCAGTTAGACGACAAGGATCAGTCGTTCGACAAAGTGGGCTTGCGCGTGGCCGATTCACCGGTCGCGTAAACCTGATCGGTGTTCCGGCGTTCGTGGGTCATCGAATGGTGGAATCATGCCCGTCACTGTGGGTCCGTGGAACCATTATCGTACAGCTACTTTGGTAAGTGCTAGCGATTTTTTGAGCCAGAGGCTTTTCGAGGAATATTTCCCAAATATTCAGCCATGTGATAGCCACAGTCCGGTACTGACCTTTCTAGAGGTTAGGTATAGGCTATGGAGACTGAAGATCCTAGTGACTTTTATGTCAACCACCTTTTCTGGCATTAAACGAACTGATGTCTGATCCCAAGGAACTGGGGATCAATCATGATCCAACTTGACGAGGAAAGGAAAGAAGATCCACTTGGTGATCGAGATTGGCTACTGGCTAGTGACATTCCCAATCCGAAGACCCCAAATTCGTACCCTCTAGCAATGACAACAAACTCGAAAATTGTATCTGGTATTTAAAAAAATAAAATAGCTATTTTCTGGGCCAGACGCTTTCCAGGGGATATTTCCGAAATATTTAACACTGCGACAGTGGTACCCTGATTTTTCAAAGATCCAGAGACGCGGAGGGACTAAAGATCCTAGTGACTTTCATGTCAGCTACCGTTCTTGATCCCAAGATACTCGGGAGTACTCCAACTTAACGAAGAAGTGATTCCCAATCCCCTAGTGACATTCCCAATCCGAAGACCCTAGATTCGAATCTCTAACAGTGGTTAGTGCTGTAAAAGTGACACCAAAGTCGACAATTATACCTGTCGTTTAAAAAATAGAACAAAGTAACCCTAAATCTCGATATCCAAGAGAGTCACGTGAAAAATACTTTACGTTACCTATGTACAATTGCACGGTGCCTAAATATCCGAAAATTTCGAGTCGGGTTGCGTTCGTATCACCCAGTAGATGCGAGAAAGAATAGAAAAAGACGTAGCAGAGCCGTAAAATTTCTTCGCGATGAAAACAATTGCTGCCGGGGGATCGAATCGCGAGGATCAAGGGCGAGAAACTTTTAGAAGCCCATTTGGACCGGCACCACCTACTCATCTCCCCTCGGCACCGGTTTTTCTGTCGGTTAATTTTCAGGATACTTCTTAATTATAATGAGACACTTTGGGGTCTGCCAGAGAAGCCAACGGAGGATGGCAGCGAGACAAACGTAGGAGGGGTATTTATGTAAATCGGTGGCTAATGTCTTCTGGCATTATTCCTCGGGTTAGCCTGCGCGAGGGGTCGGGGCAGAGGGAACGGGGGAATGACGTATAGTTCCACGCACATTTACATACACCCGTTAGATAACACGCGTTATCCCAACACAGAGGATGACACGATCGGCGACATCTCGTCGGACAATTTCATCCTAATTCCTCACCAATCAGACGGGCATTCCGCTCCCTATTAGCCGGCTGTTTACATGCCGACAGAAAAAGAAACCGCAATTTCCCTCTAGCAAACTGTCTACAATTTCCCCGTCTCGATTAAGTCACAAATAAATTCTAGCCGGATCGGGAGATCCGGTTGCCGGCGAACGCGAAATTCGCGGCAAGAGAAATGTCCGCGACTCGCGCGCCGCGATTAAGCCACAAATAAATCCTAGACGTATCGGGAGATCGAGTTAAAATCGGAAAAAGGAAAAATCGCCTGCGCACGGATACGTGCTGCGTGCATGTGCGTGAGGCTGTGTACTGATAATTAGACCGGCCGCGTACGTCCGCGGTGAGAAAGAGAGAAGACGAGGGAGAAGGAGAGAGAGAAAGAGGGAGAGAAAAAGAAGGAGACACGTGGGGGAGCACCGGTAACGATCCGCCTAGGGACGATCGTTTACATAATGACCCCCCTGGAATCGTACGAAAATTAATTGCCGATAAGATCGAACGGTCCCAGGATGGAATAAAAGAGAAAGCCGTTAATTGCGCGATCAGTCTTCGGATCTCTGCACCGTACCAGGAAATTGATAGGCCTATCGTCGAGTACGTGCAACCATCATCGTGACGTTATAATCGTTTCAATTCGATTCGTTATACGAATTATTTTCTTCCCCTCGAATTTACGAGATTGGAAAATCCAAGAGCTCGTTCTGCCCCGTCGCCGATCGTTTAACACGGTTCTCTAATTGCCCGGTCGCCAGGATTTATCCCACGACGAGCGTTTCCTTATTTTATTTTACGCCGGTAAGCAACGATAATCAACGATCGGTATACGAGATCGCGATCGCGACGCTTTCCACTCTCCATACCAAAGTATTTCTAGAAAAATCGTTGAAATCCGCGCGAAGCTGGCTCTTTCCCCCCATATTGCGAATCGGGGATGAACGAAGAATGAAATAGAAGGATGAGAGCAAAGATGCGAATCGCGAAATCGTTTAACACTGTTTTCTAATTACCTGATCGCCAGGATTTATCCCACGACGAGCGTTACCGATTTTATTTTATATCAATAATCAACGATAATCAGCGATCGGTATACGGGATCCCGATCGCAACGTTTTCCACTCTCCATAGGGTAGTATTTCTGAAAAAATCGTTGAAATCGACGCGAAGCTGGCTCTTTCCCCCCATATTGAGAATCGGGGGTGAACGAAGAATGAAATAGAGGGGTAAAAGCAAAGACGCGAATTGCGAAATCGTTTGCTACTCGCGTAGTAGAGTCTTGTAAACCCGTCGCCTATTTCCCAGCTACTTCTACGAAATATCGAAGAAAATTTTCGATTGCCAATCCTGACTCTATACTCACCGGGGTCCGTGTTGAAGTCTGCGCTGTTCTTCTTAATGACGATTGGGTAATCGACATCGTAAAACTGCATCAGCTTCGACCATTCCTCCGCTGTCGCGATGGTGTACCTGAAACAAATTTTTTGGTACGTTCCTTTAACGCGTTCCTTCGAATTGCAATTAAATAGACAGAAACGTGGATAACATGTCGCTAGTGTAAATGAGCAAATGGCGAATATAACGAGAAACGAAGAAGCTAGTAATACGAGTATATGAATCAGAAATATGTAGTCTGTGTAATAATTATAAATATAATCTGTATAATTTCTAGGATAATTATAAATCGTTGAAAAAGGCGAGTTAATTTTCTTCCTCTGCCTCTCGAAATTAATACATTTTTCGATAGATGGTAAGTAGAATTTCTGATGAGTAACGAAACATAATAACCTGTAGAAAATCAGAAAAAGTAACGAGATTCTTTCTTCTCCCCTGAGACATCCGGCGAAAAACTGAAACCGTACGCGAATCGATCGATTCAGAAATCTTGCACAAACAAAAAGAGAAAAATCCTTTCGTTCCGTGGCCATTATTCCTCCGTTTTTTCCTTCCTTTTCCCCAACTTTGTTATTCGTATGCACGCAATCTTCGACGGATTATTTGCCCAGTGATCACCGGACGAATCGCGGCGCTGATAAAATCGAACGATGCACAATCGCAACATTGGCGTACTCGCAAGGTGGAATTCGCGATTTTCCGACAACGTTGTAGAATCCGAGATGCTTTTTGCTCCGTCTCCCTTAATTATACCGCAAATTAGAAATTTCTTGCCGCGCACCGGCTCCAGCTTTTTGCCCCAGCAATTGTTCGCCCGATCCTGGCGTGGTTCCTGAAGCTCGTGCTCCTCGCTGGCATCTCGCGTCCCTATGATCGATAACGCCTTGAAAAATCGCGCGTATCGAAAATCGCGAGAACCATTCCTTCGATCGATCGCGAAAAACCGAGGGAAAAAATGAAAAACAACGCTGGATTTCGACATTGAGATGCGAAAAATCTCGCACGCCGTCGATTCGGGGATTTCAACGTTCGCAAAAAGAGAGAGACGATCCTGGCCTGGAAATTCGTGGAAATTTCCATCGATCTCGATCCCGTGGATCCATAGACGTGTCTCAAAGAATTTGCCCAGAAAAATCGCGTCGAAAAGTGAAAAATGGACGCTGATCGAGCGATCCGATTAGAGATGATAAGGGATTGTAAAAATCGGCAGGGGTAGGTATTTATTTTATATATAAATATATGATATATATATACGTTGACCGAGAAGCAAACAGAAATTTACAGAAGCGCGTTCCGACGCTGTGGAGCGAGCAACCAGCTGATACGAGACGATGATGACCCGGCCGATAATTAGTTGCGCGACATTAATTTCGATTCAGCGCAATATGCCGCGCGGTCTCATTTGAATTTTCACGAGGCAAAAACCGCGCGGACGAGCTTGTCGTCTCTCCTCGTGTATTTGCCTAACGCCGGAATAATGGTGGATGCATCGAGGAGAGCCGGAGAAAAAGGGAGGGAATCGGAGAAATCCTCGTCGTTTGAGGTGGAAAAAAAATTGACAGCCTCGAACGAGACAGGCCGCCGAATATAATTCCACGTTCAACTGGACCCGCGTTTTATTCCCACAAAATGATCGTTAACTCTTGGTTGCATCGATCCTGCGATCACCGCGTTATCCTAGAACACGCGAGCCTAATCGTATCGCTCGTGACGTCCAAAATGCTGTCAAAAATGCCAAAAACCGGAGAACAACGTCGAGAATACGCGAATCTCGATGATTGACGAATTACAAAATTATTTCTCAACTCTACGACATCGTGATCGAATTTTCCCATAGCTTTTGACATAAATGACCACCGATTTATGATTTCGAATAAGGAAGAAAGTTGTTTCGTTTCGGGAGAGTATAAAAATTCATGTCCGAGGGTATATATCTTTCATCGTGACCAAGAAAAATCTTCCGGACAGATGTTGGAGAGTAAGTGAATTACTATAGAAGAAAGTATGGAGAAGAGGTCGAAGATTGACGGCTAAAATGATTTTTTAACGGTCTGGATACAGAAGAGGGTGAACAGACGGACGACTTAAGCCGTCGGCTATCTTAGGCAGATAGTGGACAATGGTTTAGCATAATGGTCAGAGGGTGGATTGCCACGCTGGCCCCGGGGCGTGTTGGTGACATTTTCGTGTATCCATCACGTCACTGGACTCCGAGGATGAGAGGAAGAAAGCTGTGCCAAAAGATCACGCACTTTCGCTTTATAATACCATAGTTAGAGCAGCGACTCTTACTCAGCCGAAAAACCTGGACTTCTGTCTCGAACTTGACTCTCTTCCTATCAAACGCATAGAGGAGGGAGGAGGAAAGAAAGAGACTACTTACAAGTCGTTGTTAACTGTAGGTGAGTACAGGAATCCCTTGTGAGGCTCGCAGAGAAGCACAGCGTTCCGAATACCAGCGGGCGGTGCTTTCGAGAAGACCTCGGCGTACCTGGAACAAAGATGGAATGAAAAATATTAGTCCACGTGACTGCGGATCGATTTACACCATGGTACCATATATTTACATCGAAAGAAACGAGTAACAGAGTCTCCGAGAATTCGGTTAAAATTCCGATTGCTTTCCCCGAAATTCACCCCCCGAGCGGCTGCCATTTGCAAGCGACAAGCGCCGCCGGTACGAATGATAAATCCCCGAGCATTAAAAATATATTTTCAGGATTATTTTTTACCAGCACTGTCAGCCAGTTAATCGTTTCGAATAATGCAACCTCGTCCATGACACGTCTTTCGGGTCGTGGACCAGAAAGACGGCGAGGAGGAACGCTTCCTTCGGGACATTCCGGGGGTGATGTGTCGGGGGATTGGGGTTGTGCATCATTTTTCACATACCACGAGGGGGCGGACGGTTTTTGCCGTCTCCCTACCCGTCCACCATCCAGATAATGCTCTTAAAGACGGATATCTCCCGCGAAACGAGAGCCAGGTACGCGATCATCCTGCCGAGTCGTGGAAAACTGGATTTCCCGGCCGTAGCCATATGCTCGACAATTAGATCAACCATAATTTCTCGCTTCTGCCGCTCTTTTCCAAACGACTGGCGAATTTTCTATCTCGAGCAGGACCGGCCGGGGGATAAGAAAATTCTCAGGACGAATCTACGGGACGGATAAATCCACGGCTGGGAATCGGGATTATTGGAATATCGGGTAAACGAATCGGACGATGGCTGAAACTCTCCACCATGGAGAGTGGTGGGAAAAAAAGGAAGTAGGAAAGCAGGAAGCTCGCGAAACGTGTTTGCAAACCGCGAGGACGCCGAGGAAGAGCAAATATCCGTTGTGGAGGATTTAAAAAATGTCTCCCTGCCGGATACCCCCGAGCGGGTTTTCCAGAAGCGAATATGCGTATTAATTATGAGCCTTGTTCAAACAGTCGAACAGAGGGACGCAGAGGGGTGAGGAGGAAATTGGTCACCCTTATTACAGTCGAACCGGCGAGTAGTCTCTCTGTTGTTCGCGCTTCCCGTGTCCTTCCTTCTCCCCCTCTCTCCTCGCAGACACGGTTTCTCTCCTTTTTTTTTTATTTCTCATTCGAGGCTTTGTCTAACTTCTGTCACGGAATTTTTCCGGTCCACGGCGATTATTACTCCCAGGAGATGGGAGAGGAAAACAGCAGCCGAGAACTCCCGCTACAAGGGGGTAGTTATGGCCGCGCTACGAGGGGTGGCAAACGTTCGAGGAAATCGTTTGGAAATGCCTCGATAATTCGGACGGAAGTCGACCACGAGCACTTTGCATCCTTCTTCTTCCTCTTCCACCCCTTGTCCGATGAAACTATCGTCCAGTTAAATAAGGGAGAAAAATTAGTCGCGTTTATGCGTGTATTACGCGAAATTTTTCATCCCCTTTTTGCGAGACACTCGGTATCGAATCGTTAACCCGTCGATCGTCTGACGATCGACCATCTCGCACCTTAAGGTATAATTTACAATGAACCGAGTCAATTTGTACTACCAGGACTACCAGGCTTTGGAATACGCACATTCAGGCCTGTTCCGTCCCTTTTTGCTCGCGGAAAAATAAGCTATCATCGTCAAAGGAAAAGCGATTTACCATGCCGCAACCGGAAGGTTTAATACGACTGGGAGCATGAAATTGAAATCGTTCTATGTCGTTGCGCAGAGCGCAAAGAACATCCTCCGAGGTGCTGTTTTCTCTCATGGAGGAGACGAGCAGCTTCGAGGGAGAGATATCTCCGTGTTGATTAAAGGCTTCCAGGGATCGCGTTGTCTCCAGACTCATTCGTGCATAGAGCAGGATATTACACACCGGTACCGAATAATGATATCTCGACCGCAGTGATCATATAAACCGCAATGATTACAAGGATATCCGAGATGCATCGACATCTAGTCTGGTATGCGGATCATCGAGCGTTCGCGTCGCAATTTCAATGAACATTCGACTTAATTGGAGTCCATTGTGGACAGAGATTATCTTAAATTTCCTATAGTCTATTTTTTTCTTTTATTTTTCTTTTTTCTTGGACTTTCATCGACGTCCGGATTGGCAATGATGTTCTTCTTTCGTGGATAAATTTGATGGCGAGAGAAGAAAGGAGGAATAGGATAAGAAACCGAAGCCTTTTTCCCCGATTCACGCTTATTTCTTGATACAGCAATCTTTTCATTAGCAACGTCAAAAGTGACACGCTTGGAAGAAGAATCGCCTCGGAGGGGACTACAATGCCATTCCTTCCCTGACATCCCTTTGAATGTGGGCGATGGTTCAATATTAGCTGGAGCAAACCGCTTTCGACGAGGACGACACGATTATTCGACCGAAACAGGGGTGAATCCTCTCCGTTTCACTCACCAACACCCCGGTAACCTACCCCATGTCCTCCCTAACTTTTCTTCCCTTGTTTTCCTCCTTTTTCGTCTGCACTCCCGTCTCCGCGATTGCCCATGTGAGCAAAGTTTCTCCACCGTTCGCTGTTTTTCGTCGCCATTCCACGTCGAGCCTCTGCACACGCGGAATTTGGATAGACTCGCGATGAAAATCGTAAAAGGTGATGCGCGTTGGGATATCTCGGATAAAAAGGTAACAAACCGAATCGGACTACTTTAATCGAATCTTGATCCCTGGCCAAAGAAGTCGCTTCTAATTCCGCAGGAATCCTCTTCTTCCTACGCCAACGTCCAACTTTCTCGACTCACCACGTGGCTCTCTCGCGATTCTTCTTTTTCGCCTCCCGATTTCGTTGCTTTCCAATCGATCTCGCTCCTCCGCTTTATCCGCTCCCCATTCGTCCTGTTCCCTGTCCATTGATTGGGCGCCCGTATACACCGATTTCTTGCCGGTCCTTCTCCTTCAGCAGAAATAAATCTTGTGTTTTCGCGTATAAGCGGCCTTTTAATATCACCGGGCTTGATTTACCGCCGCGAGGCCATGCATCCTACGCGTAAGAGAGGCCAAGCCAACATCTACCCACCCCCGGCGCCCGCTCTGACATTTGTCTTCCGGCCGGGAAGAAGGGAACACGACTGTCCCCAGGTTTTCCCTGATTTACCGCTCTATATTTGACTAAACGCTCCCGGATCTCCGCGATGCTCGCTACAGGACCAGCGAGATCGGTCAGATCGGCCTGAGAACGTTGCGAGAAGACGCTTCCGGTCTCTGTGGATCCTCCTGATTGATTAAACGACACATAATTATCTTCGCGATCTTCGAAGAGTTCGTGTATACCATAATCTAGCAATTTTGCGAAACTACTCTTCCAAATCAGCCCCAAAGTCTTCCAGTCGGTGTCAAAGTAGTCTCAGTCGTTGAGCTATGACGCTCGCAGTGTTAAGGTGAGAGTTTATCTGCTCTAGTCGTCTCGGGTAGACTATCTGTCTGTGGATTGAGATATGGGCCTTGCAGTACCGACTCAGACCTCGTGGAATGGTTCCTTAATTGGTTCCAACCCCATGGGGCAGCTGCTCCGTGTACCCGGCTACAAGGCCTCGCCAGGGACCTTCCAATTGCCGCTGCCCAGTGTCACTGATTCGCCGACGTAATCTTCGTTCTCGGTCCAGACTGCTAAAACTTGGAGAGGTTTCTTCACTTTTGCTTACTTCGGTCTTCCACTAGCCATTTTTGGATGTATTCAATCATTTGAGAGAGGAACTTGGGATGTGAC